>NC_045151.1:2290576-2591593 GCF_008831285.2 Nymphaea colorata
TTAGGATTTTCGTGGTGAGAAGCCCTCTTTACCACTCCAAATTCCAGCAAGCAAGCTATTTCTTATTCTAGCTTTGCTAAGCTTGAATCCACGGTTGGATTCTTGCTTAGGATTGCTTGGTTAGAAAACAAGTGAAGACGAAAGACAAACATCAAGACCGACCGCAAGGTAGGTGATCTTAACTCACTTCTCTTCTACTTTAGCTTATTGTTGATTTATTTTAATTCCAACAATTCGTGGGAGGGTTTATTTTCATTTGCTTACGGCTGGGAATGATGTCCAGCTAAGGGAAACCTACGCTTCAATGTACATGTTAATGCATAATGCATGCATATGTCGGTTTTTCTTAAATATGAACGTATCAAATTTCGAAGGCCCCGTCCCTTTCAAAGGAACCAACTTAATACCATTTTGAACTGAGAGAATCCCACGGTGAGAAAGTGATTTTGCTACATCACGTATGATGAAAATGCCTATAAGGGATGGATACGTTTTTATGAATGTGATCCACCCTTGCATGGCGAAATGATGGACGAATAAGCTTGAGTATTGTTTTATTTTCTTTCTTATTCACAGTCATTTTGATTCATGTCTTTCAATTTAATTAATCAAGGGTAGTAGGGAAGATTTGAAACAAGTTCTCAATCTTCCTACATAAAAGATGAATCATCATGATTCATGAGTCATGCGGTCCCTTGATAAAATTTCATTTTGAAAAGTAAGGTACGTATATGTATACATTGTTATATATGTACATATACATCGATTTCTTGTCAAAAATTACATTCCTCCCTTAAAATCAGGTTGGAACATGTTTCCAAACCGGTCTTTAAGGAAATGGGTTTTTTTGATTTTTCTAGTGCAAGATTATAAATTACTTTCATTTCATTTTTACTTAATTTCAGCAAACCCATACGTAAGATGTATGTATGTTGTTGAAATCAGACCATGTTTTATAGGAATTGGTTTAAGAATATCAAAATTTACGTATTTGAAATACCAACCATCTAGAATCATCCAAAAGGAGTTGATGATTTCATTACTACGAAATCTGGAATTTGAATAGATTTGAAAAATCATTGTTTCTATCTAAGAACAAGTCTTATTGGAATCAATGTCCACAATTTTTCAGCTATTTAAATCAACACAAGGTCTGATTTTTTAGCTATTTTGAGACAAAAGTGGACGTCATCCATGTCTCCCATCCGTTTCAAAGATTGAACTTGACATCATTTATATATTTTCATCATTTGATTAATTTATGTTAAGCTCAAGCTTATGGACTACATCTCTAATTCATGTGCTTAGTCATATAATGAGCACATATAGAGAAAGTCCTACATTTTAATCAATCTTCATGTATAGATTGTATGACGTGCAATACGGACTTTGAGAGATTATGAGGGAGTGAAGAATGTATGTTTCATATGAATGAATCTTGATGATTATGAGAGAGAGAAGAATGAATGTTCCATATAGTTTCCATTCTCGGTTTCATGCATTCACTTTCACTCAAAATCAATGGCACCACATGCACATTCTCAAGAAATTAAGTGATTCAAATTTAAGTTGCAAAAAGTGACCAAGTCATATTGCAATGAGAATTTGTAACTTCACTTACTTCAAAAGAAAACACAAGCAATGCATTCATAATCTTTTGGCCCAAAGTGCATTTGAAAAACAACATGTTTTCTAACAATTTGGAACCTATGTTCTTTCAAAAGAATGAATTCTACAAATCACATGATTTGACAAAAGAAGAGTTCAAAAATCAATTTTTATCATAAGATGATCATCATCATTAGAGTTCACAACAAAGAACTCAATTCCAAATCTTCAAAATCCTAAGAATTATGTGTTTCAAATAACACCAAAACAAAGGATTTTAAACCAACTTGAAAACCCCCAATATTCAAATTCATTTATTCAAAAAAATGAATTCGGTTCTTGAATCCAAAACCTCAATGCATAAGCATATAGGACTTACATCAATAACTCGTATATATCCAAATGATCTTTAGTCCTTGGTCTAATTACCCTGTTAAAGGCGGCAGGAACGGTTGGACCTCGTACCGACGAGCGGATCCCTTTCTCTTGAAAATTTTCTCAAAACCCAATTTTAAAAGAATTTTGCTGACTCGCATTTCGACCTTCTTGAAAAGGGAGTGGGGTGCGAACAGATGGCACGCCCGGTGGGACCCGTCATTGTTTGTCTAAAGACTTATTTGGATCATATATGAGTTATTTTCACCAATGTCGGACATCAATTGCACAAAAAAAAAAAAAAAAAAATTAAACTCACAAAAATGCATACTGACATGATGTAGTGTACATTGAGGAGATTTCATGAACCTCATTCATTTCAATTTATCCTACCCCTCCTCAATTTAAAGATTGTATGCAGCCCATGTATGCTCTCAAAATTTCAAATCTATCTCTTAGGAATGTATGCAATAGAGCCATCTATTTCGCATCTTCTCATGAATTTTGAAAAACAAATCCTTACCTATATCATATCCCGGTCATCATGTTGCCGGGCTATTTCTAGGACATTAGTCCAAGATATAGCCTTACAACTGGACCACCCAATTGGACTGAGAAGTCCCCCATTAGTACCAAAACGGACAATAGTCCCGGTATATCGATGGGTGAACAAGGAGAAATGGAGAGCCCAAATCTAGAAAACCCTTGGAGGAGTCAATGCTAGTACTATAAATTTGGTATATAAGTATACCATAATTTTGGATAAATAAAGAATCATTGCCCATTTATTTTCCATAGGTTTCAAGACCAATTTTCAAAATAATGCATATAGGCAAGAGTCCTAGGAATTGCATTATCAATTTTTCATTAACTGCTTGTTTGGACGCATGTGATGTTTTACTTTGCCCTAAGTCCATGTCCAAACCCAATGTCAAAACTCTTCTCGAGTCTCTATTGGGTCAATTCATGTCAAAGTCTAATACCTTCTCTTGTCTAGATGGACTCAGAAAGTATCTTCCATATGACCACATCCTATTCGGGTCATGTCAAGGCCGATCCGGACTTCGCATCATCCCAAGTGGAGTCTACCTACCTCAGTGGTATCTTTCATGGTACCCAACTTTTCGGTGTATGTTCCCGGATCACTTAGAAGATTGCGGTCTTGAAGAAGCAGTCAGTCTTGCCATACAGCCTATCAATGGCAATCTAATCCATGCAATTGCTGAAAGATGGAACCCAAGGACCAACACATTCTGGTTTCCATGGGGTGAAATGACAATCACTCTTGATGAGTTCTCCAACATTATGGGTTTGCCAGAACCAAAAGGTGACCCAAGAGGTCCAATTGAAGACCAGTTCCTTGTAAACCAAGGTCAAGTCAAAACTCTAGAAGTGATTCGTAAACTCACAGGGAAAAGGAGTTGGCATTTTCTAGAGAAAGTTGGACATCAATATCTTCAACTACAAGAGCTTGGTGAAACATACTCCCAATTTGTCAACCCTGCGTCACTATCTAGAACTGTTGCAGACAAGTACAAAAACTCCATAGTGACTTGTACCGTGGGTCTTATCTTCTTCAATAATGAAGAACACATAATGGATTTCTGCATAGCTCGCCTCTTCAGAAAATGGGGGCATGTCCAAGTCCGTCACATTTCCATAGCAATGGCAGCCTTGGCATTCCTTTACAGAGGGTTGGCCAAATTTTCAATTGGAGATGCAGACTCGATAGAAGGATGTGTCTTTGCACTGCAAGCATGGTTCTAACAAACATGTGGGGCCACAATCATGTCATTTTCAAAACACAGACGGTCAGTTATCTAGTATGGAGCACTACCGCAGAAAGATGGAGGAAGTTGATGACTCCACCATCATTTGGGACTTCTTTGATCGAGAGGTCATCAAGTCAAGATACACTTACAACCCAGTCAGAGGAAGTCTTCTATTGGGACCGTTTTTCATAATTGAATATCATCCGGAGCGTTGCCTCAGGCAATTCTCACTGCGTCAGAGGAAGGCATATCCAATTGAGTCGGAAGGAGCCATTGTGGAGTGTGAACTAGACACTGAAGAGTGGTCCGGGATATACACCTATGCCCAGCAACGTTGGGAATCATTTGCTCACTTGTATCTTGTCCTTGGTCCAGGAATGAGTCCCGAATATGTAAAATGGTGGGATGAAGTTCGCCCATCTATCCTTCTGTCCTAGATTGTCATGTCTAATTCATTGTCATTAAGCCAAAATTTGTCAAGTTTTGTCAAGTTATGTTAAACTTTGTCAAGTTTTGTCATTTTCATCTTTCTTTTAATATGTAATCAAAATTTGTCACCTCTCATCAATTCACATCCTAACATTTTCAATTTTTCTTCTTGCAAGGTGAACATCCGCTTTATGGTTGAAACCAGAAGCCAAAGCAGGAGAAGGAGTGAAATGGAGCTTGATCAACCTTTTATAGGAGACAGGGGAGAAGAATCCTCCTCAGAAACACCTCCCAAGCTGGAAATAAATGACCCAGAATTTGAGGAATACAGAAGATTCCGGAAATACATGATCATGTTCAATGAAGAACAAGCGCAGGCAGAAAAAAGCCAAAAAGAAAGGGAAGAAAACAAGAAAGTACTCATCAAGCAGTTCAGACTCTTCTGAAGACGCTACAACAGAATCTAGTAGTGAGAAAGAACCGAAAACTCCCAAGAAAAGAAGAAGGGAGAATCCTGGAAAACAAAAATCCAGGAAGTTGAAAAAAGTTAAATGCAGTACAACTTAAAGGCAAGAACAAGAGGAATTTCACTTGCGAAGATTTCTACGAAAGCTTCGAAAATGACAAACACATAAAAAACTTGCCCAAGAAATTTATCAAATTTGATGGCCATGGAGACCCAAAGGCACATTTGGCCATGTTCTTTGCTGAATGCTACAAATTCCGCCACAATCATAGGGCCCTCTTTCGATGTTTCCCTAGAAGCCTAGAAGGAATTGCAGCACAATGGTATCGGGAACACATCAACCCAGTGGAATTGAAAAATTTTGACATGTTAATCAACCTTTTCATCGAAAGGTTCATTCAAAACGTTGAAACTGCACCAACGATCACCACATTATGCTATCTAAAACAGAGGCCAGGTGAAAAGGTGAGAGATTTTATTCAGAGGTGGAGGTCTTCTTGCAACAAGATGAGAGACCCAATCTCTCAATCCCATGCACTGGGATTGATCGTAAACAATTTGACACAACCATTAAGGAGCCTCATTTCCAATGCTCCAATCAAGTCTTTCATCGATCTCACTGAGAGGGCAGAATGCATTGAAGCAGGAATTGAGAATGGAGCTTTTGATGCTGTCATCCCGGTAAAAGTAAGGGAAGATACAAAAAAGAATAGCAGAAGTCAGAATGCTCCAGCCAACATCGTGGCCAACGCTGCAGCCTTCAAGAAAGAAAAGTCCGAATATCCTAAGAATAAAGGGGTAATGGACAAAGCTAGTGGCAGTAGTAGTGGCACCAAAAACAAACATCCTGGATGGGGGTACGATAGAAAATTTACCCCATTACAACAAAGTTATGAAGAGGTCATGCATATGCTAATCGAAAGAGGTACTCTGTTTCTCCCAAAAGTCTCCAACCCCCCACCAATGATGGGGAAAAACAAAGAGCAATTCTGCAAATTTCATCGTGCTCCAGGACATGATACAGAAGACTGCCTTGTACTTAAAAATATTGTGCAAGATGCAGTTGACAAAGAAATAATCAAAGAGGTCAGTGAACAGCCGGACATTCTCAAGAATCCTTTTCCTAAACATGACAAAGGAATAGTTTCGATGGTCAGATTTTCAACAGGTCGTCAAATTATGGTGACAAACAAAAGGGATACAGCGTCCCTGGATTTCTTTGGATTGCTTTTCAAACATGATAAATGATCCATCAATGCACAAACCGGACTGGTTAAACAAGACCATCTGACAGAGATTGATCAGAAGTCACAAGTGTGCGACCCTGAACCATTGGAATCCATTTTCAATGAATTGGACCCCTTACCTGAAGTCAAGAAGGGAGGGTTTAGCCCTAACAGGGGGAATGAATGGGCTTTTGAATTATGTGAAAATAGTCCGATCATATTCTCTGATAAAGATCTACCAACTGGAGGTGCATCACACAATGACGCCTTGCACATAGTGATAGAGACAAGGGGCACCAGAGTCTCCCACGTTTTAATTGATGGTGGAGCAAGCCTGAACATCTGTCCACAACAAACAGCTCGTGAGTTGGGCATAAGACAGGCTGACTATACTCCATCCAAAATTTTCATCCATGGATATGACGGGACAGGACAACCATGCCTAGGATGCATATGTCTGGATTTGAATATTTCTGAGACGTATCATCGGGTTTTATTTCATGTGGTGGATATAGAACCCTCCTTCAACTTGTTGCTTGGCAGGCCATGGATCCATGCTACCAATGCAGTTCCCTCCACTCTACATCAGTGTGTCAAATGGACTTACAACGGGAATTCTATAACCATCTATGCAGAGGATAGGGAAAGTCGGCTTGTACACCCAATGATTCCGGTACCAACATATACAATTGAGGTACCCAGTATTCGAGTCTGCAAAGAAGAAGAAATATCTCAAAGTCTTAGCAGGTTGGCCATTCAGAAACCAAAGAAACAGGTATGGGTGAAAAGGGGTACCAAACTTGAAACAAGTTACAAAAGTCATCCGTTGTTCAAGAAATTCTGCCAGAATGAGAAAGGATTGGATTTACTCATACGCCATGGATACCAGCCATTTACTGGCCTTGGCAAACATGAAAATGGAATCTTGGAACCAGTTACCTTGACAGGACAACGAGGCACTCAAGCCTTGGGGTGCCAAAGCTATGGAAAAGTGGATGTTGAGGAAGAATTCAAGCCAGTACCTTTCGTCAAGAGCAATACCATAGGCGGATGTTCACCATCAATTTGAATCAACAAATCCGCCATCATTTTGTCATTTTGTCGTCATTGTACTCAAATAGACCAAGTGTCTTCATTTTGTAATACCTTCAAAAATACAATGACAAATGCAAATTACTTCCATATACAATGTCTCAAATTTCATCTAACTTCTTTACAATCTTTAGGATGGCATTTGAGGATAAAACATCAAAAGCTTTTAAGGAGATAAATCCAGAACTCACTGAGGCCGAATGTCCAGAGTTCATCCAAATGAGAAAGCAAGATCAACCGTCACCTCTGATTAATGATCCGATTGAGGAAATTAACATTGGCACGGAAGAGAGTCCAAAGATTTTGCAAATTGGAATAAGTCTCTCAGCAGAAGAAAGAAAAGAGTTGATAGATTTCCTCAAAAAGCATCAAGAAGCCTTTGCGTGGACTTATGAGGACATGCCAGGACTTGATACAAAATTAGTCGAGCATCGACTACCATTGAAACCAGAATGCAAGCCAATCAAACAAAAGTTGAGGAAACTAGACCCTCGTCTTGAGGGGCAAGTTAAGGAAGGCCTGGAAGACCTACTAAAGGCAGGGTTCATCCGAACAATCGACTATCCTGAATGGTTAGCAAACATTGTGGTAGTCCCAAAGAAAAATGGCAAAATTCGGCTATGCATCGATTTCAGAGATTTGAATAAGGCTACACCAAAGGATGACTACCCACTTCCAAACATTGACTTGTTGGTAGACAGTACCGCAGGTCACGCTATGTTCTCCTTTATGGATGGATATTCTGGTTATAACCAAATTAAGTTGGCAGCTCAAGATCAAGCCAAAACATCATTTACAACCCCATGGGGTACCTTCTGCTATACAGTAATGCCATTTGGTTTGAAGAACGCTGGGGCAACATATCAAAGGGCTATGGCAGCTATTTTTCATGACCAAATGCATCAAATCATGGATGCATATGTAGATGATCTACTAATTAAGTCAAAAACAAGGGAAAATCACATCAACATTCTCTCTCAAGTTTTTGATAGACTCTTACAATACAAACTTAGATTGAATCCACAAAAATGTGTATTTGGTGTGGAATCCGGTAAGCTTTTGGGATTTATGGTCAGCCAAAAGGGAATCGAGATGGATCCTTCCAAAGCAAAGGCGATCATCGAAATGTCACCCCCAACAAATCTTAAGGAGCTACGCAGCTTGCAAGGCAGAATTCAATCAATCAGAAGGTTTATATCTAATCTCGCCATGAGATGCGAACCCTTCAACCATTTACTGCGGAAAGGAGTCAAATTTGAATGGGGGCATGAATGTCAAGCCTCATTCGAAAAGATCAAGAAGTATCTTCTTTGCCCACCAATTTTAAAACCTCCAATTTTAGGGGAACCTCTACTCCTTTACATCACAGTTAACGATTCAGCCTGTGGTGGATTTCTGGCTCAATATGAAGAAGGATGCCGAATAGAACATGCCATTTATTACATCAGTAAGACATTTGTGCAGTATGAAAAGAACTACTCGCACATGGAAAAAACTTGCTTAGCCTTGGTGTGGATGTGTCAAAAATTAAGGCATTATCTATTGGCTTGTGAAGTTAAAATTTTATCCAAACTTAATCCACTCAAATATATCCTCGAACAGCCATTTCTGAATGGAAGGATAGCAAAGTGGCAGGTTTTGCTGATGCAATATGATTTGGAATATGTGTCACAAAAATCAATCAAGGGGCAAGCCATTGCAGACCAATTGGCAGATTTTCCTCTATATGAAGAAATTAGAACAAATGATGATTTTCCAGATGAGCAAATCCTGACAACTGAACCAGAGCCGATTTGGGAGATGTACTTTGATGGATCTAAGAGCACAGCTGGGGCAGGCATTGGGATACTTTTCATTACACCAGAAAGGGAAATGATTCCTTACTCTCTCAAATTGAATTTTTCCTGCACGCATAATATGGCAGAGTACGAGGCCCTAATCCAAGGACTCAAAATGTTGCTCAAATTTAAAGTGCAGAGAGTTCGCATTTTTGGAGATTCTCTCTTAGCTGTCAGTCAGGTCAATGGAGATTGGCAAGTCAAAGATAAAAAATTGATCCCATATCAAGAGTTAGCAGCTTCCCTCTTAAGACAGTTCGAGGAATGTCAACTCTTACATGTCAAAAGAGAATTTAACCCAATAGCAGACGGTTTAGCCAGTTTAGGCTCTACCATTGCCTTCAAACCTGGAGAATCTATCAGATCTTTTGAAGTTGGAAGACTCGAACAACCATCTTTTGTCATACCAGAACAGGTGTTGCAAGCAGAAAGTAGAGAAACACCATGGTATCAGAACATCAAGGATTTTCTCCAAACTGGAACACTTCCACCAGAAATGTCTCGAAAAGAGCAAAGAGTTTTGAGACACATGTCTTCAAGATATTTCATTCTAGCCGACATCCTATACAGAAGAGGATTCAGCACAGAATATGCTAGATGTCTCGATGCAAATGAGGCACTAGAAGTCATTCAAGAAGCCCATGAAGGAATTTGTGGGGGACATGTAGGGTATCAGACCCTCGTCAAGCAGATAGTCAGAGCAGGGTACTATTGGCCCACAATGCAAAGAGACTGTCACCAATTTGTCAAGAAATGCATCAAATGTCAGTTGCATGCACCATCAATTCATGCTCCAGCAGCGTACCTTCATTCGGTCAGCTCACCATGGCCATTCTCCATGTGGGCCTTCGACGTAGTCGGTCCAATCAATCCACCTGCCTCAAATGGACACAGGTATTTTCTTGCAGCTACAGATTACTTCACCAAATGGGTGGAAGCGATCACTTTAAAAACAGTCGAAGGACAACACGTAGTGTCCTTCATTCATAAAAATCTTTTGTGTAGATTTGGCATCCCGCATGATATCGTTTCTGATAACGGTACTCATTTCAAAAATGAGAAAATGCGCAATCTTTGTCATAAACACAAAATACAACATCACTTTTCTGCCCCATATTACCCTCAAGGTAATGGTCAGGCAGAAGCAACCAACAAGATTTTGATTCGTGTCTTAGAAAGGACAGTTGAAACAGGCCGAGATTGGCACGAGAAAATGCACAATGCACTTTGGGCGTATCGAACCACAATTCGGACACCCACCAATGCTACACCAGCAGAATTAGTATATGGAACGGAAATTGTCCTTCCATTACATGTCCAAAAACCAGCAATGAAATTTGCTGCTCTCATTGAACTCCCAATTAACAAATACCAAAAAAAGAGACTTACTCAATTAGACCTCTTAGACGAGAAAAGACTACAAGCGGCAGAGCATGCCGAAGTCTATCGTAAGAGAGTCGCCCGACATTATGCCAAATCAGTCATTGAAAGAAAATTTCAGGTAAATGATCTTGTTTTAAGATCCATAGTTCCACTCAGGAGTAGACCCAAAGGAAAATGGGCGCCGAACTGGGAAGGACCATATGTTGTCAAAGAGGTTCTACCTCACAATTCTTATCGACTGATTGATGCCGATGGGGTTGAAATCCCCGATCCAATTAATGCTTTGCATCTCAAAAAATTCTATACTTGAATTTGCAATTCAAAAAAAAAAAAATTCAAAATAGTTGTGCTTTGATAAGCACGTTTGTAACAATTTTCAAACCAACTAAGGGGCATGGTATCCCTTAGGGAAAAGTTTCAAAAATGCATCAAAATTTTCAAACTCAACCCATGTCTTGAAGACAATTGTAAGGGCATCGTCTTGAAATAGGCAAGAAATTTCACAGACATTGAGGGACTTATGTATAGTAATTAATGTTGGTCCCGACAATCGGCATTTGTAAAGGTCTAGCATGAGATGCCATAAGAAAAAGTCTTGTCACCTAAAAGACCTTGGCAAAATGCTAGAAAAAGCTATCAAGCGAAATGAGTTGAGCAATGAGCTCGGGGTGAGTGTAGTTGTTCCTCTGGTTCAAAGCTCAGCAGGCGCGGGTGGGCATATGACCTATGCTTACGCCGTGAAGCTAAAAAGCAATCCATGAACATTTTGCTTATATTAAGTCTCGTAAAGCCTTCTGAATTCGAGCAAGTAAGCCCGGGGAGTGTTTTACATTTGGTACCTTGAGGCCAACTGGTCTAGGAGTTACCGGCCCAAAGCTTGTTACAAGGGTTCAGAAGAAAGCCCGATAGACTTGATATTACACAAAGCAAACTACACAAAACCGCCAAAGCGGTGGAACTCCGTAGTAGCTTTTGGGGTGGTGAGGAATTTCTCCCAAGAGTGAAGGGTGGCTCAAAAAGAAAATCAAAATTCAAAAGCAAAAGAGAGTATGTGAAAAACTAAGTAAAAGAAGAGAAAAAGCACTTGCCAATGGTTTAGAAGGCATCGAAGGCAAATTTCTCAAAGCATCAAATGCAAAAACTTTCACAATTACAAAATTTTTCAACCAACATTAATTCCTCTACAAAGTCTCCAATGAGATGGAGAAAGATCTTCTTATTTCAGGTCTATGCCTAGCATTTCCCCTCGAGCGAGGATGGTTCAACATCATTTGAAAAATGGATTTTCCAAACGATTTGCAAAAATTTGGTGCGTGAATCTTTGCTATTAAGCAAATTATTCAATTTGCTTAACAACAAAGAGGGGCATCTGTTAACACCCCAAATTTTTCCACATCAAAATTGAAGCAATGTGAAAATTTCACAAAAGAATTGTGAAAATTTGCAATTTCAAAGCCAATTTCGAATCTAAAGAACAATTAGATTCAAATCGTGAATTTAACCCGATACACGAATCCCAATGCAGGATTACGAGTCCAAATTCAATTGCAAATGTCATTTGAAATCCAAATCCAATTGCAAAATGCAAATTTTGACTTAGATCCAAGAATTGGATCTAATTCAGTCTAAAATGCTACGTGGGACCCACGTGTGGGCCCCACCTAGCCCGTGTGGTCAAGAGCCCTCCCCAGGGGCCATGCCCCCCTCCATGTCAAAAAAAAATAATAAATAAATATTTTCTCTCAAATTAATTGAAGAAAAGTCATTTTCAAGAAGAAATAAAGGAGAAACCTAGGAAAAGAGAGACATTTATGTCTCTCTCTCTTCTTTAACCAGATCCTCCTTAAAGAAAAAAATCATTTCCAAGGAAGCAATTACTAGACTGGTCAAACTCACCTAACCTACTTAATCCAAGTAGGTTTGACCCGGGTACACTCAAATGTGGTGCCAATTCCAGCTAGGTTCGGTCACAATGGGCTCAACATAGTCAAAACGTAAGTCTGTCTCATGATCCAATTAATGGACGAAAATAGACTTTGACCGAACCAAACCCACTTTGACTAAACTCAGTCAAAGTACAATTTAGCTCAATTAAGAGCTTTCTTGACCCAAATTTATCAAATTACCTCAAATAAAGTCAAACTACTTGCAAATGAGCTTTGACTTTGGTCAATTGGTCGAAATTGATCAATTTGGACAATTTTGCCCTTCTGCGGTCAACTTAAGATTAAAAAGCCTAAAATGGTTTATGAAAGGCAAATAAACATTTGAATTTGTCAAATGCTTGAATCAAATACCAAATTTAAATTGAATTTCTCAAGTGAAAGTTTGATTCAGTTGAAATCCATTTTCAATCAAGTTTTGGACGAAAATACCCTTTTCGAACCAAATTTGATAAAATTTTTAAATTTTATTAAAATTTAAATTTAATTATCATAATTCAATGGCATTTGGAGCTTAGTAACTAGGTTTTAACCTTATAAGCTCGATTTCAAACAAAAAAAAATAAATAGTACAAAATAAGGGCAAAACCCTGTGTAAGGGCATTTTCGTCCAAAATTTTGGTCAAAATGGTCACCTAGGTCTGAACCCAAGTTGACCAAACCTAGCCCAGCCCACCTAGCTCGTGGAAATGGGCTGAGAAATGGTCAATTAGAGCCTTTAAAGTCTATTTAACTCATTTTACAAGTCCCCAAGGTCTTAAGTAAGTTCCCAAGGTGAGTTAAGAAGGTGGTTGAACCCACCTCCTCCTCTATATAAACCTCCCCTTGGCCACTAAGGGGGAGGACGAAATTTTGGAGCATTCTATCAAATTGCTGCAGCCAAGGAGCTAGGAGGGAGAAGCCAAGGAAGAGAGAAGAGGTTCGTCCAAGCCCCCTTCCCCTTTTTCTCCCATTCTCTTCTTCACTTTCTTCTATTCTCCCCATTGATTTTGCTAAGTTAGGGTGCTTAAGTGAACCCTTACTTAGGATTTTCGTGGTGAGAATCCCTCTTTACCACTCCAAATTCCAGCAAGCAAGCTATTTCTTATTCTAGCTTTGCTAAGCTTGAATCCACGGTTGGATTCTTGCTTAGGATTGCTTGGGTTAGAAAACAAGTGAAGACGAAAGACAAACATCAAGACCGACCGCAAGGTAGGTGATCTTAACTCACTTCTCTTCTACTTTAGCTTATTGTTGATTTATTTTAATTCCAACAATTCGTGGGAGGGTTTATTTTCATTTGCTTACGGCTGGGAATGATGTCCAGCTAAGGGAAACCTACGCTTCAATGTACATGTTAATGCATAATGCATGCATATATCGGTTTTTCTTAAATATGAACCCAAGTATCAAATTTCGAAATGGGCCCCAAGGCCACGTCCCTTTCAAAGGAACCAACTTAATACCATTTTGAACTCCCTACCATGAGAGAATCCCACGGTGAGAAAGTGATTTTGCTACATCACGTATGATGAAAATGCCTATAAGGGATGAATACGTTTTTATGAATGTGATCCACCCTTGCATGGCGAAATGATGGACGAATAAGCTTGAGTATTGTTTTATTTTCTTTCTTATTCACAGTCATTTTGATTCATGTCTTTCAATTTAATTAATCAAGGGTAGTAGGGAAGATTTGAAACAAGTTCTCAATCTTCCTACATAAAAGAACCCAGCCATGAATCATCATGATTCATGAGTCATGCGGTCCCTTGATAAAATTTCATTTTGAAAAGTAAGGTACGTATATGTATACATTGTTATATATGTACATATATGCATCCGATTTCTTGTCAAAAATTACATTCTTCCCTTAAAATCAGGTTGGAACATGTTTCCAAACCGGTCTTTAAGGAAATGGGCCATTTTTATTGATTTTTCTAGTGCAAGATTATAAATTACTTTCATTTCATTTTTACTTAATTTCAGCAAACCCATACGTAAGATGTATGTATGTTGTTGAAATCAGACCATGTTTTATAGGAATTGGTTTAAGAATATCAAAATTTACGTATTTGAAATACCAACCATCCTAGAATCATCCAAAGGAGTTGATGATTTCATTACTACGAAATCTGGAATTTGAATAGATTTGAAAAACTCATTGTTTCTATCTAAGAAACAAGTCCTTATTGGAATCAATGTCCACAATTTTCAGCTATTTAAATCAACACAAGGTCTGATTTTTAGCTATTTTGAGACAAAAGTGGACGTCATCCATGTCTCCCATCCGTTTCAAAGATTGAACTTGACATCATTTATATATTTTCATCATTTTGATAATTTTATGTCAAGCCTCAAGCTTATGGACTACATCTCTAATTCATGTGCTTAATCATATAATGAGCACATATAGAGAAAGTCCTACATTTTAATCAATCTTCATGTATAGATTGTATGACGTGCAATACGGACTTTGAGAGATTATGAGGGAGTGAAGAATGTATGTTTCATATGAATGAATCTTGATGGATTATGAGAGAGAGAAGAATGAATGTTCCATATAGTTTCCATTCTCGTTTCATGCATTCACTTTCACTCAAAATCAATGGCACCACATGCACATTCTCAAGAAATTAAGTGATTCAAATTTAAGTTGCAAAAAGTGACCAAGTCATATTGCAATGAGAATTTGTAAACTTCACTTAACTTCAAAAGAAAACACAAGCAATGCATTCATAATCTTTTGGCCAAAGTGCATTTGAAAAACAACATGTTTTCTAACAATTTGGAACCTATGTTCTTTCAAAAGAATGAATTCTACAAATCACATGATTTGACAAAAGAAGAGTTCAAAATCAATTTTTATCATAAGATGATCATCATCATCTAGAGTTCACAACAAAGAACTCAATTCCAAATCTTCAAAAATCCTAAAGAATTATGTGTTTCAAATAACACCAAAACAAAGGATTTTAAACCAACTTGAAAACCCCCAATATTCAAATTCATTTATTCAAAAAAATGAATTTCGGTTCTTGAATCCAAAACCTCAATGCATAAGCATATAGGACTTACATCAATAACTCGTATATGATCCAAATGATCTTTAGTCCTTGGTCTAATTACCCCTGTTAAAGGCGGCAGGAACGGTTGGACCTCGTACCGACGAGCGGATCCCTTTCTCTTGAAAATTTTCTCAAAACCCCAATTTTAAAAGAATTTTGCTGACTCGCATTTCGACCTTCTTGAAAAGGGAGTGGGGTGCGAACAATGTGACAAGTTCTGTTTTGGAAAGCTATTAGAAGCTTGTTTTGAAAACTGTTACGCATTTGCATGTGCATGCTAGAATTGATAACTGCTTAGGACAGATGAGGTGGGGTATCGGTCGAGTGTCTCATCGACCCCGATTGTGCCTTAGAGAGTATCATAGAATGATAATTGCATAGGACAGATACGAGCCATCACAGATCGAGACTACTCTCCGGGATTTGGCCAAGTTTTGAAAGATCTAATTGATGTGTTTGATAAGATGTGAATTTTTATGAATGTGAATGTTGTGAATTGTTGCATATGTATTGTTGTGGGCAATAATGCAATTGATTGGAATTGGAGGGTAGTTGTACCGGTATTGTTTGACGGCTAGCTATGACTGTTAATGTTATGTGTGGACCTCATGGGAGGCAATTGGAGGTGTGGGTGCACTCGTGAAGTGAACCAACCTCATGAGCTAGCCGGTCATTCTGTGATTGTGCAATTATAATGATAATAATGAAAGAATAAGAGATGAGAAGCTAGTGGGTTGTGGCATTGTATTTGGGAGACGTCCCGCTTTCGCCACTGGTCTCGCCTGTTCGGAACGCAGGCTGTGCAAGGCCCCAGGGTACTGTTATGTGTTGTGATTGGAGCGTGCTCCCGCCTTCCCAACCTGGGTGACCTAGGGAAGGCTGAGTATCTCTCCTTGGAATTCACGCATCCATGGATGAGTGCTCTACCGCTGCAGCGGATGAATGGATCCATACTGTTCTGAGCTACCATGGGGTTTGTCTCTCGGCTATGGGTCGCCCGCGGTGTGCACGTGCCTGTGTTTGCACCCACAGGAACTGTCAATTCACTAAAGCTATTGAAAATGAATGTAGGTGAATGAAATGTGTGTGAACGAATGTATGTGATTGATGGGCATGTGAATGCTATGACTGAAATGAAATGTTTAAGCATGCCTTGCATGTGATTGAGATTGTGTTTCTGTGGCCCTTGAGTGGTCTTTTCATGTCGTGGTCTATGTTAGGGGTTTTCTTGGCAAATGATGTGCCTATGCCCTAACACAACATGACGATAGATTGTTTTTATGATTGTTCTTAGATTTGTGCCCTACCTAAGAGGGTTTGAGATGTTCGTAGCTTGTTGCCATACTGCGAAGGCTAAGCCTTCAGTTATTTCTTTTTCAGGTTTTGGCGGAGCCGAGGCAGCAAGTTGATCAGATGGCTTCACTCACATCCTACTGGGGAGGTTTTGGGTCTTTGGTAGTGCCGGCGCGTCATGGTTTGGTCTTTTTGATGTCTTATTTGTGTTAGGCATGAAAGTTATGGTTTGGGGCATTTTTGTCATACACATAGATGTAACTTTGTATGAATTGAAATTGTTATATAAATGAAAGTTTACCCCATGGTTTCAAATGACATAGCTCCATCTTTTTTTGAATTGTTGTGTAGTCACACCTCAATGCTTTAGGTTTATAAAAAAAAAAAATTTGTTTGAGGGTCAAAAGGTTGGGGTATGACAACTGCAGTACTTACATTTTCCTTTTTTGATACCATTTATAATGACCTCGTCAAAATCATTCCATATTGTAGAAGTCTTTAACCTTGATCTTTTTGCACCACTTATACGTACTTCAGGAGCATCTATTGAAACTCTTTCATTTTCAGTGTCTTGCGATTCCATAGGAGTTTCATTAGAGGAATGTACTTCGATTGGGACATCATCTGAACTCTGTCTCGAATCACATACTTGTATACCCTTATCAATGATATTTCTTCCTAAATTTGTCATTCTTCAAACTAGTGTTTTTTCCTCCTGCTCAAGCTATTCTTCTATTTGAACATGAAATTTAACAGAAACATATTACAATCTAAGGGAATACCAACAAAAGACATCCTTACAATTTAAGGGAATACCAAAAGAAGACATCCTTACACAGACAGACAAAAGACATCCTTACACAGAATACCAAAAAAAACTACTTCATCATTGGGATAAATATAAAAAAATGCAGGGGAACCCAACAGTCCAACACAACCATGAGAACAATATTTATCATTCAGAACTAGCAACCAACTAATATTTATCATTTACAAATGGAGTTGGTAACTTTCCCAATTCGTAAGTAGTTAATTGCTTGGGAAGGACATAAGTGGAGGTCACTTGCTTTTAAGTAGTATATATATATATATATATATATATATATATATATATATATATATATATATATATATATATTGATTTATTTAAAAAACATAGTAGAAAATCAGTTGACCTATCAGAATTTTATATTTATCTCAAGCTTCTTTTACAGAAATTAAGAACTAGCTGCATGCAGCAATAGATACACAAATTAAGACATAGCTGCATCCCAAAAAAGCAAAAATGGGAACCATTTTTGCTCCAATTATCATCCTTTGTACTAGTACGATTGTCATTTCCTATTTCCAATATAAGCATTATGCCCTATTCATTCTATGTAATGTTTGGCATTACAAAAAGAAAGAAAAAAAAAAGAAGTCAGGCTTTCCCACATCAAGAAAAAAATGACATTTCTCAAAAGAATTTCTTCTTCATCATGTTCCTCTGACATACGTAGTCAAATGCAATAGCCAGAAGCTAAGCAATGGACCCTCAAAAAGGACTAGACTGTGATCTAGTGCAGCCTAGGCAGGCCAAAAGAATAACTGGTAGGGAAAAAAAGGGGCAGACAATATATTGATTTAAAGTCAGATTGTCAAACATGTGTGAAGCACAATAACAAATATTGAAACACACATAATATATCCAATAGCAACAACGAAATAGCATTTAGTATACCAGAGTGACATGTCCTAAGTCCTAATATTGAAACACATAATATTGAAACAACATGTAAATCAGTAGCACTTTAGACATTAAATCAGTAGTGCAGACATAAGAAAGAGACACACTTTAACTGAATTCCCACCAGGTTGGTGATTATCTGTTGAAATCTTCCTGGATCACCAATCAGAATTTCTGGGACCTTTTTTGATACAAATACACCTAGCTATCATCGCCAAATGATTACAAACTATATGAGAAACAAGACAAGAAATAGCACCAACAGATACAACCGTGCGTGTGTGTGTGTGTGTGTGAGGGAGAGAGAGAGAGAGAGAGAGAAAGAGAGAGAGAGTATGAAAAATACAGTATCTGCACCCACACTGGTGCAACATATATTTTCACCTCTGCACCAAAACACTTTTGAAAAAATGCAACATCTGCAACCGCGCTGGTGCAACATAGTGCATGAGCATGACACTAACATAGAAGAAAAAACAGAACACGGTGGCTCCCATGGGTCCAATATAACAAAAAAAGGGCATTTGTAGCGGCAACTAATTAAACAATCAAATGTAACTTTTACATGTAAAGTTCATTCTTTGTAATCCTTTTTCCTATAAGAGACAGATTTAATTCGGATCTTCAGTGTTATCATAACAGGATTTATAGCCGAAATCACCAGTTTCAAATAGGTTTAGCAGGACGACTATAACATTTTCATCTTAGGATACATATGAATGTAAATTTCCTTCTGCTAAAAACTTTGATTCCATTGAGCTGGACGAGAGTCTCCTGAACAATGTGATCGATTACATACAAGTTGTTTAGACTGGTGACCGGACAGCAAGAATCATAAAATGCATACCAAACGATTTCACTAGAATGAGCAACTTGCTGAAGCTTTCGAGCTTGGAAGAACTTGCAGTGCCCTTTAGCACTAGATTCAACTTCTTCAGATTTTATTTGGCTACCCGTGACGCCAATGCTGGTCAATTTCAATTGTCTTTTCCCATTACTGTTAGCACATTCATCTTCTTCCTGTGCATCAGACTCCCTGGATATGTACAATCTCAACCAGTCAGTCATGGTGAACATGCTTCACGGCATAACAGTATATAAATCAGTAATAGGAGATATAAACAATACACTAGTAATAACATAAAAAAAAAGAAATAGGAGAAAGGGGAAAAGTGGTGATTTTGAAATTCCTCCACCTCAAACAATACACAAGAAGATATAAACAGCATAACAGTATATAAATCAGTAAAAGAAGGAAAGAACAAGAGGAAGAAGTAGAGAAAGGAAGAAGAAAAGAAAAAACAAAATAAGAATACACACGTAATATAATATGCACTTGTGTATGTGCGAAAGAGAGAGACAGGTGGGGGCTCGAAGGAAGGTACCTGAAAGAACGTTGATCAAAGTAGCAGCCAGTAGGTCACCAGAACAGCTACAGGACAACAGAGAAGGGAAGAATGGCCCATCAAACGCGGGTTTAGACATTACGAGTCATAGAGCAACCAAGAAAGAGAGAGAGACGGAAACAGAGAGAGAGAGAGGGAGAGATGGACGGCAGAGCCACACCTGGAACAACCACAACGGACAAGCTGGTCGAAGGAGGAGAAGGACGTCGCAGAAGCAAGTTGATGCTAGAGAAATGGGACACCTCCGGATCAGGATGCGCTGCCTTTCAATTGGATGCCACTGACTCACTGGAGAAGCGGAGAGGCGGAGAGCACACTGACGCAGGGCAGCAGGAGCGCAGAGCACAGGTGCCAGGCACCAGGCGGAGAAGAAGCAGGGCGGGAGCACAGGCGGAGAAGGAGAAGTCGGAGGGACCAAGAGAGGGAGAGACAGAGTCGGAGTCGGAGAGAGGGAGAATGAAAAGAAACCCTAGAACGAAAAAAGTGAGACAGCTGAACCGGTTTTTTTAAAACCGGTATGTTAATCGAGCCGAGTCGAGCTTTAACGAGTCCGTGAGAGTGAACTCGAGTCGATTAGTTAAACGAGTTGACTCGTAAACTCGAGCTCGACTCGTAATGAAGCAGCTCGTTTAAACTTACGAGTTGAGCTTAAACGAGTCGAGCTCGAGTAGCTCGACTCGTTGTGCACCGCTACTTAAGTTGGATATTATGAGTTGAGAAACATAAGACCTTTGGGATGCATTTAGTGTTTAAGATTGCATAAATCTATCCCAAAGATTGACACATACATGTTGTATAAGTCTGCCCCAGTTTTTTTAGAACTGAGACACAGTTCCAGTTAACAAATGCCCTCAATGTTTAATACTTTATAAAATGTAATTTTGTGTAATAGAGTTCTTTTATTCTTATAAATTTCATTAGTGCATTCATTTATAAAATTGCATTTATAAAAAAGAGCACTCAGTGTTTTCAGACCATGAATATATATATATATATATATATATATATATATATATATATATATATATATATATATATATATATATATATATATATATCACACATTGATTATTATTATTATTTTTTATGCAGGGAAAAATTCCTTTGGTAACAAAAGCCTGCATGCAACTGATGATGCGGGGACGCGCAATCCATATGAGCAAGCGATCACTATAATAGGGAAGACTTTGGCCTCTTTCGATGACGACAACCTCATTCCATGTTTTGGTTTTGGAGATGGTCAGTTACTGTTTTACCACAAATCTTATAGTTCTTACATACGTAGATCAAAGGCTTGATAATCAAATGCCCCTTAGGTGCATGTTAGATCTATCAAAAATGCTCCCGGCCACTGATTTATCGAGAAAAAAAGAAGTGGATTAATTGTAAGTGATTGAAGAGTCTTATCTTTTCTTGGAAACCAGTATTAGTTTATGAACATGGTAAGTGATTTGACAATTTATTCTCCCGTAGTTGTTCGTTATTCTTGTTGAAGTACTTACTCGCACTTCTTTTTGTCTCTTTACTTTCTTTTTCTTTGTGTTTAGCAACGACCCACAATGAAGAAGTATTTTGCTTTCACAGTGATCACAGACCTTGCCATGGTTTCGAGGAAGTGCTGCAATGCTATCGCCAAATATTACGCAAATTGAAATTAGCTGGTAGGCTTGATGATTCATATATTATGTATGTGAAATTTTGCTTGGCTTTCTCAGCATTCTTTCAAGCTTGCCCGCATGAAGTTCATAGAGTTATTTATATTCTGAAATCCTAAATTATGTTGGTTGCTCAAGTCCTGGCAATGTTACAGCTTATGCACTTTAAGGTTGTGCTTGATCCCACCGTCAATCTATGGTTGTTTTTTTTTTTCACATGTAATGTGAATTTAATATCCACGGTACTAAAATTCTCTGCTTGTTTAAAGTGAAGATTTTACAATACGCACCTTTTAATGCAGTCCCGGATCTCAGATCCAACGCTATCAAACACTACCTTAGCTTTTAACAATTCTTGCTTCATCAGTAGTCTTGCTTGAAAGGATACTAAGAGAAAATCGGTTGTTAGATTTTTTTTGAACTTTTGGTGGGATGTAGGTTACACCTGGCCCAACCTGTTTGGAGCTGGCTTATTCAGAACCTGGTTCAGGTACAGACTCAAGTTGTGATCAGGCACAGAATTTGCATGGTGCTGGTGTATTTTTATTGAATACTAGTCTGGCAGTTTTTTTTTTATTAACATGTTAGGTTTGTGCACAAAAAACATACAAAATCCAATTTTTGATTAGCAATTGGACCCTCTTTCTTTTGTCAGATCCCATTAGACCAATTCGGATCTGGTTCTGTAATAAGAGAAGCCAGATCTATAGATCTCTATTTGCTAGACATCCAAACACTGATGATCAGCTTATGTCCAGTGGGAAAGCTATATTCCTTACTAGTGCGTTACACACACAGACAGCCACACAAAAGCATATGGTGAGAGTATGCAAGCTGAAAGCTATGGTAACCTATATCTTTTCTAAAGGTAATCATACAGGCAATTCAATTGATTGATAAAAAGCAAGCATTCAATTTTGATTGATCACAACACATTATCGGTTCTTTGGGAAGGTTCCATAATCAACAACATGAAATTTTTGTGAAGTTTTCCTATCCTTGGTCATATTTTTGATAAAAAGGTGCAGCTCATTAAGTGCTATCTTAACTGAATAGTGTATAGCACAATCTCTTATCCAGAAGAAATGTTGAATTTATTAGATGAGGAGCATGTGTGATCTCCTGTTGCATGTTGTGCGAGATTTGAGATGACACCAGTGGCTTGAGCTCTGTTCAACATGATTGCTCATAATTGTTACCACAAAATTCACTACCATCCCACTTTTCCTTGTCTTAATTGAAACAAAGTGTCCTCCAGGGTCCCTTTACTATAACCTATGGGAAAAAGTTATTGCGTAAATTGGTTTCTTCTTAAACTGAATAAACAAACTTCCAAATAGCACCTATGTAAACATTGTTATCAAGCTCATGAGAAATAAGAACCTTGGTTCTACATCTGGAGCTTTTACAAGGTTTTGCCCTCATAGAGCATAGCTTTTCCATTCTTCCATATGCCAGGTCCAACATCTTTTGCACCAGTAATTGAAACATCCAAAGACATTGTTGAAAAAAGTGTTGGACAGTATCATGTTCCAGTCATAGTGGCAGATGGGCAGGTGTGTGATATCTATTATACTTGGGTATTAATTTACTTATGTATTTCCAACCATCTTCCAATAATGTCAAGGCAACTATATATCAATGGTGAGAATAGGTCACAAAAAGTGTTGACACGACGCCTGGCTCACTTTGCCCACAAGAGGAGAAGACAATCAATGCAATAGCGCTTGCAAGGTATTGCTGTGTCAACCCACATGCACTTGATTTCCAATCACATGCATAGGCTCATTCAACAAAGTGATAGACCCTCATTGGCACTTTTTGCATGTATAGTTTTATACAAAGATTTGGCCAATCAAGCTATCTCAGATTCAAAATGCTTCATGTTCTTGAAAAGATTTGCCCTTTCAAAGTTGAATTCTTAAGATTGTATTTCTGTTAATGAAATTTGGGTTTCATGTAGTATCTATCAATCATGAGGCTAATTCCTTTCCTATTGAGTCAACATGGAATAGAAAATGAGCTCATAAAATCAGTCACTTGCATTCAGGCATCATAATTCAAAACTTGGTGAGAAATGAATTTTTGTCATATAATGTCCAACTTGTGTACACTGTTTAGTAGAAGGAAGATATAGTAATTGAACGAAGTATTGACTACTTCCTTTCCCAAGACTCCATCCGTAGAAAAATGAAACACAGTGTAGTAATTGAATGAAGTATTGACTACTTACGCTCCCAAGACTCCATCTCAAAAAAAAATTGAAACACAGTGTAGTTAGTGGGCCCCAAGTACTTGATGCAACCTAGTGGACCACATTAATCTATTGTCATTGGTGGAGAAGGGACCAATCAAACATATACAATTGGTGTGACATGAAGGGCACAATATTTTATTTTACCTCCTACAGGCCAGAGAAAAAGAGTACTTCTAAATAATTAGGAGCAAGAGAAAATACCTTTTCTTAAAAAGTATCTAAAAAGAAAAGACCTTCTTGACAAGCAATACCTCGCCAGCTTAATTGCCTGGGAATGAATTCCTATATACTACTTGTGGAGACAAACTATCGTCAAATTGTTTGGTTTTCTGCATTTAGCTCCTATCCTCTATCAATAGTTCTGGTTGGAGTTGGAGATGGACCTTGGGAAGATATGAAGGAATTCGATGATAAAATTCAAGCTCGTGTATTTGACAACTTTCAGGTAGCAAATCACATTGTTGCTCACACCTTCATGACATCAAATTGTCAATAAGATTTCTAACAGCAGAGCATAATTACTTTTTATCATCCATGCAGTTTGTTAATTTCACAAACATCATGTCAAAGAATGGAAGTTCTATTGAAAAAGAAGCAACCTTTGCACTTGCAGCACTCATGGAGATTCCCATTCAGTACAAAGCTGTTATGGAGCTTGGCCTTCTCGGGTAATGAATCTGTTCTAAATTCAATTGAAGCATGAATATGATGACTATATTGTATAATTAGAGAATTTTCGGGCTTAACATTTTATTACATTCTGTTGTGATGTCACTTTTATGCTCCATAGATAATCCCACCACCACCACCACCTTCTCATCTTCTCTATTGATGATGTGAGTTAACTGTCATCTTTTTGGTAAGGTGATATTTTAAGCATGCATCATTTATGTGCAGGGGTACAAGCATGTCAAAGTATAGGTCTTTGTGCGCATATACACATATCATCTACATTCAAACATAACAAATTATAGCATTGTTATGCATCCATATATGTTTTAAATTCCAAAAACTAACTCGATGAATGCGATCTTTGTTTCCAAAAAACCTAGGAATTGGCTTATAATTTTTGTGTCTAACATGAATTTCTATAAGCTTAAGATAATATGCTTGGCCATCCTTATAAAAATATGATGATTGCATAGGAAACTTTTGAATGTTTAAATTGATTCTTATGTTTGTAGACACGAAAATGATATATCAATGTTATCTGTTTCTTAAAATTACACATCTATATTAGAGCTTACATGAGCATCCAGTTTCATATCGTCTATGTCATACCAAGCCATTGTTGCCTTGCACAAGTGGTAATTTTTCTCACTTTGAGGCAATTATGCATGACTGATGTACATGACCTGGATACAATGTCAGCCATGTGACTCGGAACACAAAGAGAGTGATAGCACGCCCACCTCCAGGTGCTCGACCTCGTTCTGAGTCGATGCAAGAGACTACCTGCCAGACCGACTCGCAGTCAACAACTAATGAAGGGGCGAATCAGGCAAGTGATTACACTCAGAGAGGTTTTTGATGTAACAAGTCTATCCTCCTTTGTCTTGTTTCTTCTGAATTCATTATTTTATTTGTTGCAGGCATGCCCCATATGCTTGACTAATTCTATGGACATGGCCTTTGGATGTGGGCACATGGTAAGATCTGCAAGTACCACTAACTTTCTTTGTCATTATGACAATTCCATAAAAACTCCACTATTATATTCTTATTAGAAGTCATAGATTATATAATTAGAAAGGGAATAGAGAAAAGAAATGTGGCCTACATGGTGTTTCCAAACACAAAAGCTCATTTTCATCTTCTATTAGAGTGCTGGTATAGGGATCTAGCAATTTCTTATTGTCAAGGATGTAACTAAGGGGACATTTTGTTGAACAACAAAGTTGGTTGTTGACATCAAATTTATTTATTTTTTTTCTTCTTCTTAGACATGTAGAGAATGTGGAGAAAATTTGAGAACATGCCCAATATGTCGTGCTGTCATTCAAACACACCTGAGATTGTACAGTGGATGAGGTAAGGGCACCTAATTCCCTATGCATTTGGAGCCCAAAGTTCAAAACAGGAGCACTTAAATCATACAAAATTATGTGCACTTGCACTTGGAAGACTTAAATTTTAAGGCTTTAAGTTTGTCCATAAAAGCCATCTCCTCATGTTATACCTAGAAGGTGGTGGCTCTTGAATTGCTTTATCTGATAATAGATAAGGTTATTTAGTGTCATCCTATATTCAATGGTTTGAAATGTCTGAAAATTACCACTATATACCATCTACAAATAAGTATGTAAGAGTTTTTTTTTTTTGCATTTGGATCATAAAGAGCACATTTATATGGTCAATTTTTTCAACAAAAAAAATGTGTAATTGTGAAGTAGAGTTACACAAAAGATTGTGCTATCACATTGCATCTGGTTTTAATGTTGAAAAATGAGAGCTGACGATTATTTTTATGTGTGAATCATTTAATAAGACATGAACATGTTCTCCCTTTTTTTTTGGGTACAGATTGGGGTTGAGCTGACATCAACCAGTTTATGTCAAGATAGATTGATGCAGGTGTTGAACTCTTATCCTTTTCCACACCTCAGGACTTACCCCTACCCAAGTGGGTGGGAATCTTCTTGGCATGAAACCTCCTCTCCCTCTAGCATCTATAAAGAGAAAGAAAATTGTGTATGCAGGGTTTCCAACAGTGGCGGAGCCAGAATTTTTTAGCGATGGGTCACTTGGAGCCATAATTATCTACTTATTTATATGTTGTGCCATTCATAAATGAAAATTTATATGACAGTGCACCATAACAAAAAAATTCTGTCTCCGCCACTATCTGGAGCTCGTGAAGAGCAAAAGAGACAAGGAAGGAAGAGGAGGGACTTCGAGATGTTTTCTCGCTTCTCTTTCTCCTTTTTCGTTATGCTGCTAAAGCGGATGACCAATCACCACCAGTTTTAGGGGACGAAAATTGTTCATTGAAGTTTTTTTTTGCATTTTTGGTTGGTATCCTGAACTTACATTGTCCCAAGTTCATCGCACTGCTATTGCTTTAATAATCACAGTGTCTGGGGAATATTCTTACTCTTCATTGGGATGTTATCACAACTTTGGCGCTCTTCGTTAGCTCTAGATCTTTTCGAGACTTCTTTTCTGACTGTCGTTTGATTCAGCAACTGGCCGTTGATTCTCACGTGTATATGTTGTTACTTGTGATTTCTTGCTCCCTGATGTTTCAACATTGATTAGTTTGAAGTTTTGAACTTGCAGCAATTCTACATTTGGTGTTTGAGACAGGCGAGGCATCTTCCTAAAAGAATACATCTGCACATGTAATGATAGAAAAATGAACTTCATCGTACCTATCAATGCTTTAACCATGTTATGCTAATCAAGAGTGGTAGCTTTCAATCACAACACTTTTCCGCTTGATACAAGTATACAAGAGAGGTTCTTGTTAGGACAGGACATGGTGCATGCAATCAAGCAGAACAGGGGTGAAGTTATATGCCTTAAACTACATCTAGGCCAAAGCGTATGATTGTGATAACTGGACGTTCCTAGGGAATAATAATCTGCAGTATTTGGGATTCTGTGACCGACAGGTGCATCTTATTATTCTCAAGTGTGTCTCCTTCCGAGCCATTGCCTTTCTGATTAATGGTAGAGAAGGAAAATGGTTCTCCCCAGGTCAAAACAGGGACATCATCTCTCCATATATCTGTTCTTAGTCGTTATGGAGATGAAGACGCATAGAAGGCAGCATTCTCGACAACAAAATAAAGGCCCCATGGGTGGGTAGAGCTTATATGAAGGTGTCATCTATTACGTAGGTAGATGATGTAACGACTCAACCCACCATACTGGGACCTGGATCTTGGTGCTGTAGATCTCAATCTGTTTCGTACAATTTCAACATTGATTAAAAAAGATTAAGAACCAAGACAACCAATCATTTATCAACCGTTTACTTAAATCTCACAAGGTTTTTTGAAATCTTAAATATGAGGCTAAACTTTTAAGGTGTTACAATTCGTCTTCTTTAAGACACGCATCCGTGTGTGAAGGATCTTAAGTTCGAGTGTTAAAGTGACTTTAACACTACTATTACGACCTGACCGATTCTCACACCAGACTTGAGCCCGCATTCCGATGAGTCTCAACCCGCCCCTAAATGCTTTGGTTCCGACCCAAAAGGCTAGATATCTAAGCCGAGTTCAACTACCAAAACAAGACACAAGTCAAGCCTTCTTAAATAATATGAATGACACAATAGTTTACACTTGCAACACATAATAATAAGACACATACAAACAAGTTAAAATTGGCAGTTTGGACGGAGGTTGATTATTTATACTAATGCTTCCTTTCTCTCTCACCCTTTCATCAGATTCCCCTCTCTCTCCACCGGCACTCTGTTTACAAATATTGGTGACTAAGCCACCATTTTTTACTTTTTCTTTTATGGGGGTGGATGGCAACACCATTTTTTACCTTACCAGTCTCACGATAACAATCTCATTCACAAGTTTTGGCTGCCTCATCAACTTCCAATTCACGAGAAGGGTGGGGAACTGGAAGTTGATTTAGGCAGCCAAAACTTGTAAATGAGATAGTTATCATGAGTGCGACTGGTAAGGTAAAAAATGGTGTTGCATCCTCCCCTATAAAAGAAAGAGTAAAAAATGGGCCAGTAAAAAATGGTGTCCAACTCATAAAAAATGGTGTTGCCATCCTCACCAGTATTTGTAGAGAGAGATAGTGCCGGTGGAAAGAGAGGGGAATCTGATGGAAGGGTGAGAGAGAAAGGAAGCATTAGTATAAATAATCAACCTCACGCATGAGGAGATCGAAAAGCAACACGCTTGACAAAAATGGAAAAAAGGAGAAGACGGTTCGTGGATTATAGGGGTCGGTGTGGGAAACTGCTTTTCTGTGGAGTATTGATTCGAGTTGAGGGTTGCATTCTTGAGGCCAATGTGCTAGATGTGGCTAAGGGATAGGTAGACCCAGGTACTGGACTCTTGATCTCCTTTTCAACTCTAGGGTTTTAATCAAAAGTACCCTTAGATAAAGACGCATACACGCTTGGACATGCAGATTCACAGGAGCTGTCTATTTAGGTGTCTAATCTGAAAAGATCTGAACCTTCTCCCTTGTTAAACCAATTAAGTCCAACTCACTGCTGTGGGTGTGGAATGACAGTTACATCAATCAAAATATTGGTATAGATATGGACAAACATCACCAAAGGAGAGCGCATTTACAATGTGGAATATGGATGGCAGTCATTCCCAGTTATGAAAAAGATAACCGGGTTTCTCCCCTTTTCAAAAAAACTTAATTGATTTTATATTGTAAAGCTTACCAAGTTTATGTATATGGTGTCACAAGTATGAAACCTGCATGCACCAAATGGGAATCATGAAAAAACTTAAATCACATTGATTTAATTTTCTTCTCTAACAAACAAAAACTTAAGCCCCCACTTGAAATTTATACGAAGTATGAACACTTGACCAATAAAATTTGAAACAAACATGAACTCTGCTTCTAAAATCATTTTTCTGGCTTTCATTGTTTAGATACTTTGAAGGTTTCTTTCAAAAAGAAGCAGCAACATGGAAACAGGTCGGTATGTCCTATCTTCATATCTTAAACGATATGAGCTAAAGGTTCAAATTGATATACAGCAAGTCAACAAGCTTCAAACACATGTAAGAAGCCTATCCTATTGCTTCTGTCAAATTCAATTGGAGATAATCTCGAAGTGGGTCAAGTACCCTAGCTATTAGGCTTAGCACTCGATCTAGTGGCAGAGCCACACTTATATATATATATATATATATATAAGTTTCAGTCACCTCTTGTAAGACGGAGATGAAGAAGGAGGAGAAAGCAGGAAAACAAAAGCACTCCTGGTACGTACCAAGCTCTCTCTCTCTCTCTCTCTGTCTCTCTCTCTCTCACGCAGGCTCATTAAGATGTGGGCCAGCTCTTGTGTCAGGCAGGATGGCATAAAGAGCCATACCTCGAGGCTCAGAAATCTGTCCAACAGTGGGTGAAAACAGTGTTGTAAAAGGAGTACTTTTCACAAATAGAAAAGTCAAGGATTTTTACAACAAAACACCCCCATGCAAAGGGGTGAGGCGCACCCACTCTGAAGCGCACCGTGTGTTGGGTGAGGCGTGCTCAGAGGCGGCATATCTTTTCTTTTTTTTTTTATTATTATTATAAAATTTGAAAAAGGTACTGGACTGTAGAAAAAAAAGATGGTCAATGGGTTTAAGCAAAAAGATGTTGGGGCATTCACAGGGTTTTAAGTTTTCTAGATTTTGTTATTCAAGAGAGAGACTGAAAGTTAAGGGAAAAATTGCTGCTATGAAGGTCCACAGCTTCTGCCGGAGGTTGCGTACCCTACCGACGCTACCACCACCACTGCCGGTGATACTCAACCCAAAAATTTTCTAGTGGCTCGGTCCATGTGAAGACCTCCACTCACTTGGCGTCCTTCTCTATGTTCATCCTTCTTATATTCTTCGTCACAATTCGCTATTGCCTTTCATACTGAGGATGTGGATTCCTGATTTGGTGGATTCAAATCCTCAGCGATAAAGGTAATTCCATCTTCTATCTTTATTTGCCAATTTTCTTAATTACAACGAACAATTTTTTTTTTTTTTTGGAAAGCCCATATTCATCATGAGATTTGACATTTCATACAGCTAAGTACGAGCTGTTAGCTAACATCATCATCAACGCACCATGAGTGCTACGATTTTTTGGGACTTCACGGGCAACGCCTCATCTCAACGACTGGCTACCCAAATGTTGAACCCATTTTAGAGGATGGGGATGGCGTGATCAGGGGAGGGGGCAGTCAGATTTTTTTTTTTTTTTTTTTTTTTTTTTTAATAAAGGTGACTTGCGAATTATATTTTCAAAAATTTTGATATAGCTGAGTTTTACTTTCATGTTTGGTGAAAACATTATGTCCCCCCTGAATATTATTGTTTGCATCCCCAAACCTGTAACTGGTAGTATAGGGTTATCTTCTAAAATGCACTGCTACATTAGAAAGAAGGCTAGCTTTATATCATAATTACATGCAAAAAGGGAAACAATATATACATAATAGTCAAATCTTAAATTTCAGAGCCAGAGCCTTCCTAATGCCCTTTCGATCTGCTTTCTATTCCCAGATGAATGCAAGGCTTGCAAACAGTCTAAATGTCATCTTTTTGCATTTGGAAAGGAACTGCTTCTTTTAAGTGAATACGATCCCCTAATGCAAAAACAGCTGGGGCCAGTGAGTTGAACGACTTCACCAACAGACCAGCAAGCAAAGGGAGAAAACAGAAAATTACCATTAGCTGCAACAGGTTTGTTTACTCCAAATCTTCCTCAAATTTTCTTTAGAACGTAAAACCGTACATTTGCATGTAAGAGTCTGGAAGAGGAGGAGATCCGCTGTCCGCCGGTAGCTTTTCTCACCTCCTTGCAACCGCTCAGTCCCACGCTCCCTCTTTGAAATACCGAAAATATGCTTTTCAGGCCAAGGAATGTTGTGAAGAAGAAGAAACCACGCTAATGGTAATTTGGGCAGCAACTGGCCTTATTTGTGAGGCAGAGGATGAGGAAGGTGGAAGGCCTAGTGTTGCTCACATGTCATCACTTTTATCAATCCTATGTTGCAGGACAGTAGCAGATGTCAAGTTTTTGACGCAGCAGGATGAGGAGGGGACACAACAAAATGGAAAGCTCTGGAATGTAGGATCTGGCTGGCGAAGAAGTATCCGTTCGATAACAGAGGTTGGAAGAGGAGACTGCGGGGGAGCTTAAGCGGGATGAGAGGGTTGCCGTCGAGATGGAGTCACCCGATCAGCTCCACCGAATCTCATCTGTTGCACATAGATTAGCATTACAAGACAGTAAGGCATGGGGTAGAGGTTAAATTACACATTAGAACCAAAGGGATATTTTGCCCTTGGATACAGCTGCAGGGGATCTGGTGACTGGTTAAACGTTGGATATTTGTGGCCTTGGAAGAACTGCCTTCTCTCATCTCTTCTCCTTTTCTTCTCTACCTTTGGTTTGTTCCTCTTTTGTTTTTTCTCGTTCTCTCTTTTCGGCTTCATTGGTAAAATGAATGCAGTTGCAGAGTTGCGCACCATTTCTTTAGTTTTTTTTTTTTTGTTCTTGAAACTCATCTTGGAAATATTATGGTTTTAAAGCAACATAGTGTTAAGGATAATTATGTTAAGAATTATCCTCCAACCGTTGAAAATGAAACGCCTGCTGCAATCCAACAGCCAGACTGCACAAGGAGCAATCACAGGAATCCTTTCTCTGCTGTTACCTGAAGATCTTTGATTTATAGTTTTTATTTTCTTGTATATAGCAACTGTATCTTCACTGCCATAACGTTTCTGTATACACACTATACACACTGTAAACTATAACGCATAGTCACACACGTCAATATAAATAGATACTCACCCCACATGCTAAATGTGTTCCTCCATTCTGGTATAATCCTAATATGGTATAGAGCCATTTCTCTAAGAGAGACTGAGAAATAATCGTTGGTTTTCTTTCTTCTCTTTACCCGTTTATTGTTCTGAGGTCCTCTGGTCTGTGAACAGAGGAATTGCCACAGAAATAGACTGTCAAGAAGTTCTTCAATTCATCGACGTTATCCAATCTGGCCTAAGGAGCCGTCGAGCAGGAGAGCATCCGATTTCTAGGCGTCTGGAGATCATTCTTGCTCATTTTCAGAATTTTTGAAGGTCGCTCGAGTGAGCGCTTGAGTTTTGATGGTCTGCTTACTGTTCTGGAGGTTCTGCTACGGACAGCAGAGGATTGCCATCGCATCCTCTTTTCTTCGTTGCTGATATAAAACTCTGATTTTCTAGAGTTTTTGGTAAATTGGTATCCCTCTAAAACCCCCAAATCTGTCGAGGAGGGACCTTCTGATCCACCCGTGGTCTCCCTTCTTGAACGACAGCAAGGAGCAACCTCCTGATCCGGACGTGACTAGCAGAATTGAAGCTGCTTCCTGTTCCTCGCACAAGAAACCTGTAGAGCTTGACGAGGAGCTTCAGCAAGAGCCCGCAGATCAAGTCTTCTCTTCTTCTTAGTCTCGCGTTCATCCTCTTCACAGCCACACATCCCTCTTTTGCTACAGCCACGCGCGTCCCTCCTTATTCTGCACCCTGTTTCGCAGGTGACATCCTGTTTCTTCGTCGGCATTCCTTTTTTCCAACGACATCCAGACACGTTTAGTTTTTTTTGACCAATTTGCAAGATTTTTGGATGATCTTGTATAGAGCAGTGGAAACTCACCTACGATCCAATTTCATCTATCTGAAATAGAGGAGTTCGAGAACAACAATTTGAGCCTTGCTGTGTATCACCTTCTCTTTCTATCATCACCAACTACCTTCAGCTTAGTGTCTATCAAGTTGTCTATCAAGTTGAACAAAGACAACTATCTTTTTTGGCGAGGTCAAATTCAAACTTTAGTGTGCTTCCAAGGACTCATGAAATACGTCGATGGATCTCTGCCTGCGCCATCACAATACATTGAAGCAGCGAATCCAATCGAAGAAAATCCAGCTTATGAATCTTGGCATCGTTCCGATCAGCTAGCTTTGAGCTGGATAATGGCAACGGTTTTCGAGCATGTGCTTGGACAAATTCTTCATGTTGAAACTGCTCACGAAGCTTGGGTCGAATTGGAAAGATCTTATGGTACACACACTCCTCTTCATATCATGATGCTAAAGACAGAGGTGAATTTTATCAAAAAGGACGGTGGTGACATGGTTTTCTACTTGGATCATGTGAAATCTCTCGTCAATACTCTTGCCGCTGCTGGTCATCTAGTATCGACACCAGATCTAATCCAAATCACGTTGAATGGGCTTTCAAAAGAATATGAGAGAATAGTCACGCCTGTAACCACTAGTGCCACCATTGACAATCTTACTTTCAATGGTTTACACAATTTGCTGCTCAACCAAGAAAAGAGAATTTAGATTCTCAAGTAAAAAATGTTCGTATACTCTACATCTGAAAATACACATGTCACCTTTATGACCTACAGGGGATGAGGGGTAAGCACTTATTGTGGAAGAAGAGGAAGTCGTTTCCAAAACCAAGGATGGATCAGTCCATCCTCCGAATGTTGATCGCTTCCAAAACCAAAGAAGTTCAATCCAATTTTATCCTCCTAACGCTGATTCCAATAATAATGGTGCACAAGACAAAACAAAACCAAGTGTTGGATGTTAATATTGTGGAAGAAAAGGACACACCGCAAGGAATGGTTGGGATATTCGTAAAGCATTTTCTGCCATGACGATTGAAGAAGCAAAAAACGAAGCATGGTATCCCGACACTGGAGCAACAAATCATGTCGCCATTGATGACTCCCAGATGACTAAAAAACAAGTCTACCAAGGAGGCAAAGGTATAATCGTAGGCAATGGTTCTTCCATTCTAGTTTCTTACGTTGGAAATATGATTATTCAATCTAATGGTCAAGATCTTAGACTTCGTATTCGAGGAAAGAGATAACATCATTCAATCATGAAATGAAATATCATATCATCTTCTCATGTTCTCGGTGCACTCAAGCATAGCTTCTTAACTCTAAAGTAAATATTTGAAAGCTACCTCATATGGCAATGAGGAGATAAAGAAGAGAGAAAATAAGGAAACCAAAACAATTCAAGAAAAGAAAGAATGATTCAATTATAAAATAGAATATTACTTCACCTTCTCATGCTTCCGATGCACTCAAGAATAACTTCTTAACTCTAAAATAGAGATTTTAAAACAATTTTATATGACCATAGAGAGATGAAGAAAGGAAAAAACAAGGGAAAGAAAGGAGTGGGATGATGATTACATATCTTTAATGTGAGAATGACTTTTGGAAAAATAAACAACCTTGCTTGGATGATCCTAGATCCCCTTGAGTGAAGCTCCAAGATGATGAAGATAATGCTACCAAAATAGTTGTAACTTGATGAAGCTTGCTCCCAAGGTTGGAGAAGGAAAAGAAGTAAGAAGGAAAGAGGAAGAGGGAAATGAAGGAAGAGAGGTAAAAATTCTAAGTCCTCAAGTGAGAATCACTAAAGTTTCTCTACGAGCTAGCTCATGCCTAAGAGAGAATATTGTAGGGGTATTTGTAGAGAGTTTTGGAGCCAAAACTCAAATTTTGATTTGTTTTTAATTTCACAATATTTTCATGCGAATTTTAAATAATTTTGAATTATTTTCAATTTTTTTTCAAAATAATAGGTTTTGATTAAGTGAGATTGGCCATTAGCCCTACAAATACATCTTTCGGGTGTGGGCAAGGCTCTTGCCCACCCAAAAATTTCAAAAACCACCCCCAAGGGTCGGTTTTGCAAGAAAGGGGGGCCTGCATTGTTGTAGGCCCCAGTTGGGACGTGCCCATCACTGGCGAGGCATGCGGCAGTGGATTGCGCGCTGCCACGTGCAGTAACGATCGTGTAATGTGAGAGCTACTGCGGTCACGTAACGCGATTGCTCGTACGCGAGGTCGTGCCCGCTCACGCGCGACGCGTAATTGTGCGTCACATGCGATCTCGCATTGCGTGATGTGCGATAGCACGACTATGTGTCGCACAATTGCATGTCATGCGACACGTGATTGATTTACATTTTTTTATTATTATTTTTCAAAAAAAAACTTGGTAGGATATGAAATAAAAGCATATAAAACCTTTTTTGTTTAATTTATTTAAAAAGCATTTAAAATTGGTTTTTTCGTTATAAAAGGGTGGTTGACTTTGTTTTGAAACATAAAACAAGGGAGAGGTCTGTGCACACGTTTAAAATTGAAAACGAGCCATAAAACAAGGGAGAGGTCTGTGCACACGTGCGTGGCGCTTATAACACCCGATTTTGTAGTTTTGAATTCAATGCTCGATTTGGATTTAATTTGGACTTTGGATCTAATTTAGATCCATGAATTGGATTTTGGATTTGAATCGTTTAAATTTGGGTTTTGTGCTTGGGTAAAAGAACGTAATCTTTTGGAAAAATTTGGGGTGATTATAGTATGTCAAATAGGGGGAGAATCAAATGTAAATTACATAAATTTTTTTACTGTTTAAAACAATGTCCAAGAAATTGGTTTCGTAAGCTTTCAACTGCTCTCGAAGATTATGAATTTATGCAATCTAAAGTTGATCACTCTCTATTCACATTCAAGGGTGATAAAATTTTTCTTGCCATTCTAGTATACGTTGATGACTTGATAATTGCAGGAAATGTAAATGATGAAATTGATAACTTCAAATCATTTCTATGTAAAAAATTTCGCATGAAGGACTTAGGTAAACTTAAATATTTTTTGGGAATTGAAATGACCAGCTCTTCAAAAGGTACATATCTCTCACAACAAAAATATGCTCTAGATATTATTCATGATACAAGTCTCTTGGAAGCAAAACTAATAGAAACATGAGTGGGACAAAAGCATGGGTTGGACAAAGATTATGGAGACTACATCAAGGATCCAACACAATATCACTGGCTTATTGGGAGACTATTCTATCTCAGCATTACATTCCCAGATATACAATACGCCATGCTCGTCCTAAGCAGGTTCATACAACAACCATGCATACCTCACTTGCAAGTGGCATTTCGAGTTATTCAATATCTAACAAAAATCCAGGCCAAAGCATTCTTATGAGTAAAGAGAATAATATGCAGTTAAGAGCCTTTCGTGATTCAGATTGGGCTACCTGCCGTCAAACATGACGACCTGTCACTGGCTATTGCATGTTTCTTGGTCTAGCTCCCATATCTTGGATGTCAAAGAAACAACAGACAGTGTTACGATCTTCTGCTGAAGTTGAATATAGATTCATGACTAATGTGGTATGCGAAATAACATGGTTAAGATATGTATTGAACGACTATGAGTTAGTTAATTACATCTAGCAACGATTTTTTGTAACAGTCAAACAACATATATATAGCTGCAAATCCAGTGTTTCATGAGCACATGAAACATATTGAACTAGATTGTCATGTCGTACGAGAGAAATTGCTTCAGGGGACAATACACACATGTTACATCGGAAGCAAAGACCAACTAACATACTTATTTACTAAAGCATTAGGAAAAGAGGTTTTTATCATCAATTGCTCAAATTTGGTGTTGTCAATCTTTATTTACACCTGTTTGAAGGGGGAGGGTTAAAGGAAACAATTCAACGTTCACCTCAACGGCCATTCATCTCAACACCCATTTCAACGTTCATCATTTCAAAGTCTTGATGCTTTCCACTTCAACTTGCCTCAAATATCAAACTTATTCTAGAAAACTTTGTCACGTGAAGAAAGGAGAGCTCACTCCTACCCTTGTAAAGTCACTGTATATATTGTCTTGATTTTTAGCAAATAATGAAATATTCTTTCCATTGATAATGTTTCCTTGTTGTTCTCCTTTACCGTGTCATTCCTCATGAGTAAAACAATTCACAAACATTGTTGCAGATATGAAAGGGAAAAAAAACTTTGGACTACCTTTAAGGTGAAATAGGAAGCAATGTCAGGCGGCCGGCGGCCAGTTCCCACTGTGCTCCTTAGTTCTCATAATTAATTAGCATCCAAATTTTCCAAAAGGGGTTAGGTAAAATTTTGGTATAAGAACTATGGAGTATGCATTCCCTTTCTATTGCAATTCCTCGACGATTCGATCCACATTTAAGTTTCTCCGACCCATGAATCTCAGGAAATCAGCTGGAGTCGCGCTCCGGAACCAAAAAATTGTAATCCCCTTCCTGTCAAATAATCTCTCTCTCTCTCTCTCTTACCGCAGCCCCTTCTCTAAAATTAATCATTCCATGGCCGACCAAAAGAGAACAGGGCTGCAGCGGCATTGGATACACGTCGGCATTGGATGCCTATCAGGGGTTACAGGTGCTTTCTACTTTAGCAGGTGTGTGTTGGGTACTCTAACGCGAGAACCACCTGCTTCAATGAACATCAACAAAGCAACCGGCCAGCACGAGACCCCCTTCCCCTTCCTTGTTTTTGGCCATGCAACTAGGCCCCGACTCTTATTGGTCCTATTTACAAGAACGTTCTATAGTATTAGTAAGAGGAGGAAGGGTTAAGGATTTACCGGGTGAACACTCAGAAAATCGAGTTCGAGCTTGGCTTGATACTCGACATCCGCGCTCAACCTCAGCTCGTTTAAATTAAAAAATATTTTTTAAATGTAAAATAAAAATTTTCAATTGTAAAATAAAATTTTTAAATATAAAATATATTTTAATAAAAAAATATATATCTAAACTGAATCAGGTTGGTCTAGTCAACCGAGGCCAACCCGATACGTTATCGGCCGGCCCGAATTGATTTTTTCTGGCTCAGGCTTGAGCCTATCGGGTCGGATACCTGGACCTATTGCCCAGGCTAATGTAACTGTGCAAGGTCTGTCTCCAACTCTCCCACTGACTTTCTTTCTCGCTTTTTTTTTGTTTTCCTCTCTCGCTTTTCGAATCACTTTCTGTCCTTTCGGGTTGAATTTTACTTCCTCGTTGAAGTTGCATGTGTGAGTGTTTCAGATTATAATATTTTTTTTGCAAGTTGGGTCTGTTTTATGCACCGAGTGGACATTTTTAATTGTTTCTTTAGGTGATGGTTTGAATCGCTACTAGGAGAATTAGTGTCGCAACCTGTGACTGAAATAGTTGTGATGGAAAATATTTGGAGTTCAATCAATTAATATTTAATCTTGTGGTCGATGGTGACATTAGTTTCTCTTCAAATATGGTATAAGTCTGTCATATTATTTAATATAATCATAATGCAGGGAGCAGTGTATAGGGGAACATGAATTGCCAGGCACATTTTAGATGCCGTGAACACAATCAAAACATTCATTGACACGATAAACCACTACTAAAAGTTCTAATAGTTGCTGCACTATAAAGTGTCATTAATCTAGGCTTTTGTAGCAACATATTTTAAATGCCTGGTATTCACCATTATTCTATTCTGCAACTAGCTTTTTAAGCTTTTTTGCTGGGCGGGAACACACACAAACACAGAAAACATTCATTGACACGTTAAACCATTATTAAAAGTTATATATATATATATATATATATATATATATATATATGAAAAATCAAATCAAATCAAATACATAAAAATTTAAAATACACAAAAGACCTTCTTGACAAGCAACACCTTGCCAGCTTAATTGCTTGGAAGTGAATTCCTATATACTACTTATCGAAACAAACTGTCATCAAATTGTTTGGTTTTTTGCATTTATCTCTTATCCTCTATCAATAGTTTGGTCAGCTCTTGTATTTGACAACTTTCAGGTAGCGAATCACATTGATGTCTCACACCTTCATGACATCTAATTGTCAATCAGATATTCTAATGGGAAAATGTAATTACTTTTTTATCATTCATACAGTTTGTTAATTTCGCAAACATCATGTCAAAGAATGGAAGTTCTATTGAAAAACAAGCAGCTTTTGCACTTGCAGCACTCATGGAGATTCTCATTTAGTACAAAGATGTCATGGAGCTTGGCCTTCTTGGGTATTGAATCTGTTCTAAATTCAATTGAAGCATGATTTTTTGTACAAACAGGAAATGAAAACTGTACTGTTAATTAGAGAATTTTCAGGCTTAACATTTGATTACATTTTCTGCTGTGATGACACTTTTGTGCTCCATATATAATCCCACTACCACCACCACCTTCCCATCTTCTCTATTGATGTTGTGAGTTAAAGGTCATCTTTTTGGTAAGGTGATATTTCAGGCATGCATCATTTATGTGGAGGGGTACAAGCATGTTAATGTATAGGTCTTTGTGTGCATATACACATATCATGTACATTCAAACATAATGGATTGTAGCATTGTTATGCAACCACATATGTTTTAAATTCACCTAGAATGTGATCTTGGTTTAAAAAAAAACCTAGGAATTAGGTTAAAATTTTGTGTCTAACATGAATTTCTATAAGCTTAAGATGGTGTTCCTAACCGTCCACTCAGTTATACATGGCCGTCCATATAAAATAATGAAGTTTCTATAGGAAATTTTTTATTATTCGAATTGGTACTTATGTTTTTAGACACTAAAATCATATATCCATGTTATCTGTACCGTTATCTATATTAGACCTTACCACATCATCCATTTTCATATCATCAATGTCATACCAAGCCTTTGTTGCCTTGCACAAGTTGTAATTTTTCTCACTTTGAGGCAATCATGCATAGCCTATGTGCATGATCTGGATACAATGTCAATCGTGTGATTGGGAACACAAAGAGAGTGATAGCACGCCCCCCCTCCAGGTGCTTTACCTCATTCTAAGTCAATAGAACTCCTATGGCTAAAAACCCTACTGATTGAATTGGGCATATCATGCACTATAACTCAAATATTGTGGTGCGACAATATAGGTGCATTATACTTAGCGGCGAACCCGGTTTTTCATGCTCAAACAAAGTACATAGAAGTTGATTTCCACTTTGTGCGAGATCACGTATCAAAGGGAAATATCTCAATAAAGTTTATCAGATCGTCCAAGCAAATAGCAGATGGACTGACCAAACCTCTGGTATCTACTAAATTTAAAGAATTTAGAGACAAGCTGAGCGTTATCCCTGCCATGCTCAGCTTGAGGGAGCGTGTGAAAGATTCTCCTCGTTGTCAAGGAGAAATCAGTGGAAATTGATATCCACTAAAGTTGGCAAGTAGAATCGTCAATTGAGGAGCGATTCAAATAAGGAAATAAATTTTGAATTCAAAATTTATGACTGCACGTTGTATCATTGCTGTATTACCATACTTAGATTACATGGTGTATCATTGTTGTATTACCATACTTAGACCACATGAAATGCTCTTGCAAATCACAACGCAAGAGAATTAGTATTCTATTGTGCGTCATCTCCTATCTCTCTCTCTCTCGTTCCTATTGATCTTTCATCATCTCCTCTCCCTCTCTCTCTTGTTTCGATTGTTCTTTCAAGAGAAACTGCAAGAGAGGAAGAGAGATCTCTCGAGAGGGCCAGCGGGATTCGATCTCAACCGCTCGATAAGTGGCATTGAGTGGCTGAGATTAGCTGTCCTCATGACTCAAAGCCAAGGTTTGGTTCCTTTATATATATCTATATATACCAAGAAATATGTGCACTACCATGCAGCATCAATCAACATTCTTAGAAGATGATTTGTAATTAAAGGCACAAGTAGTTCAGTACCAACCACTTGTACAACTGCCAACAATCAATTTATCATGTTAGTAAAAAAAAAAAAAACTTTCTATCGGCTTTGGAGTCAGTTAAAGCATTTACACTCTGGCTGGACCCTGACCCTATTTTATTTTATTTTTAATTTACATGTAACTTTTAAATATTCTTATTTATCTTATAAAAAAATTTTAAAAAATATATTTTAGCCTTTGTTAAAATTTCTAAAAGTATAATTTCATCTTTTTTATAAAAACTTTCTAACTTCGCCCTTGATCAGGCTCCTTTAAAAAGGGTTTTGGTAGCCAGTCAAGGTGTTGTCCGTGAAGTTCTAAAATTCATAAAGGTTGATGATGATGTCAGCTAACAGCTCATACTTGCTGTATGAAATCTCAATCTTATGATGTATATGGACCTTTCAAGATAAAAAATAGTTCATTGTAATTAGGAAAATTAATAAATAAAAAAAGAAGATGGAATTGCATTATCTGTGAGGATTTGAAGCCACCAAATCAGGCATCCACATCCTCACTATAAAAGGCAATACCGTCGGAATACAAATTGTGATGACCAAATATTAAAAAGGATGAATATAGAGAAGGACGCCGAGTGAGTGAGGGTCTTCCCATAGACCGAACCACCACTAGAAAATTTTTGTGGGTTCACCAGCACTCCGGCAGTTATGGTGGCAGCATCGGCAGGGTAGGCAACCTCAGGCAGCAGCTTTCTACTGGAAGAAGGAGCGGTCGGAAGGGGCACGGGAAGGAATGAATGGGTTGTTGGTGTTCTTAAGCTTACGGCTGGCGGACTTCGAAGATTTTGGTGCGTTCGCCGAAATATTTGTCATCCCCCGCTCCGAACCTTTCCCTCCCTCTTTGCCCCTCTTTTTTCCTCTCGCAGAGACCGAGCAGCTGCTGCTATAATTCTAGTGTCTGCAGATCTGTTGCGCCCCTCTATTTCTTCTATTCTCCTGGGCTTGTTTTATTATCTCTTATTAAACTGTGTAGGGTCAGTTTGATGGGCTGGAAATCCACTGTAGCACAAGAAAAAAATTTCAAAATTTTAAAAATTTTCTGGTTTATCAAACGCGAAAATTTTTTTGAGACCGATGAGACTGGAATCTACCAAGCTATATGTATGCAGTTAGTTCTAACTGCTATATGTACAGATTAAGTTGATCAGTTCGAGAACGATTGCTGGTTCACTCCTTATAGATATTATTTTTGATAATGAGAACATATCGGGCCACATTCTGACTTACCTTCCCCACAAGGAACGGAAATGTCGATATGTGCTTGGCTTTCCACTGCCATACTTTTCTATGGGAAGCCAAGCACATATCAACATTTCCGTTCCTTGTGGGGAAGGTAAGTCGAATGTGGCCGTATATGTTCTCATCATAAAAAAGAATATCTATTAGGAGTGAACCAGCAATCGTTCTCGAACTGATCAACTTAATCTGTATATATAGCAGTTAAAACTAACTGCATATATATAGCTTGGTACTTATATCGAACTTCCTGGCGTGCATTTTCTTGCAGCAAAGTCTGATTCCAAGTTTGTCTTTCCTCATTTGTTTGATCTATCTAATCCTTCTATTGCTACTAAATCAGTTTGTCAGGACACGTCTTGTTCAGTATTGGTCAGGAAATGCATGTTGAACTTGTTGTCATTTATTACTCAATTTGGTTTCTTCTAACTAGGTCAGATATTAAGTTGATTTCAGTTGCCAATCTTGAAAAACAAGCAATTAGTTGCCAATCCAGCAAACTCCATCTTTCAAATAAAGTTGCTAGGAAAACAAGTTGGGACCCAAGAACTTAAGTTTCATGTGGACAAAATATTAAAATAACACATGAGAAGATAATTATAATACTATCATCTTTAATTAGTGCTCGGCACTGAGCACTCATGGAAAAACAAAATTATTTGAGTGCTTCACATTGGAGTTCTCAACGATTGGGTTGCCCTTTCCTTACATATAAATTAATGATAAGGTACACCTGGAAGCACTTCCACTCACTTAACCTTATGGACATGATCTACAAGTACTTTTTAGTAGAGGACAAGTTTCAAGTCATGTGGTTCCTTCATAAATATATGAGTAATGGTAAATAACAGACCACTTGAGCCAGTATTCTTAAATTTGCATTAAAAGAACATTTTAAACAAAATATGAGCCTCCTAATATGTTTATAGACTGTAATTTTGTACAAATGATGTTTTTAGTTCAATATATATATAGTTTGAACTTAAACTTATATGGATAGTGATTAACAGAAGGATGCATATCAACCCTAGGTTGTAAACGCAGCGTCATATTAATTATTCATGGTCTAAATGATTTTGGGTGGAGGCGAACTTGAAAAAAAAATGTTTTTTTTAATTAATTTAAAAATAATTTAACAATGATAATAAATAGTTCAATACGAAGTAAACAGTAGTGACTAACATGCATGTCAGTTTCAATAGGAACGATGAGTACAGCATTTCACTTACGGTCCACTAGGTCAGGAGAGGGAGCCGGGACTGCTGGCATGGCAGGCAATGGAAGGTGTTTGAACCTTTGGTGCTAATTCACTACGTAAGCCAAAGTAAGTCTTTATTATGAGAGCAAGGATTTGCCTGTAAAATGGAGAAAACCACAACAAAAAATAAATCGATCCATTTTTATTTAAAAAGAATGTGTGTTTACAAAGTGGAGAATTAAGGCATGAGTAAGACAAGTTATCACGATTAAGACAAGTTATCATGTGTTTGTAGGGGAGCTCTCTCTGGAAGCTGAAGTTCTTCTCCCTTCCCTCTATCCCCAGAGTCTAGGACTTTTTGGGAATGAAGTTAAACTTACAATTACTCCCTTCAACATTGTCTCTGTTGCACTTGAGATTATTCATGGAGATTTATAGGGACCAGCTCCCTATGAGCCACTGCTTCTTATGAGCCATGTGAAAGCTATCGTTACTATTTACTATTGGTTGATGATTTTTCTTGTTTAGTTGGCTAGCTCTGTTGAAGCTTAAATCTGATGCTAGTCAATGTCTTCAAAATTTTAAATCGATTGTGGAAAAAACAAATAGGATTGCCCATCAAAATTTGTCATTGTAAAGCAGGTAGTAAATTCCTTGCTTTTAGCCTCACTGACGTTTTGGCTAGTCACTTGTCCACATACTCCTCAGCAAAATGGTGTAGTAGAAAGAAAACACTGTCATGTTATGGAAACCGGGCATGACTATCTTAGTTCAATCTGGTTTACAAAGAGCTTTGTGGACTGATGCTTTTAGAACTGTGGTTTACCCCATAAACCAGATGCCGAATGGTCACACTTTAAATGAAAAAACACTTTATGAACTTCTTTAAGACAGACCCTATCTTGTGATCATTTGCAGGTCTTTGGTTGTAGAGTCAGGGTAGGGGCAGAGTCAGGGTAGGCCTTGCAAGGGCTTTAACCTCACCTGAAAAAAAAAAAAAAAGAAGAAAGAAAAATTACATGTAAATTTTAAAAAATTTCATTTGTCTTATATAAAAATTTTGAAAAATGATATTTCGGCTCAGGTCAAAATTTAGAAACTTTAATTCGGCTCTTCTCATGAATTTTTTTTGGCTCCACCCCTGGAAAGGGTACATGTGTTTTGATCCAGTCAACAAGAAGATTTACGTTTCTGGCCATGTCATTTCAAAATCCTCAAACTCCTCTTAATGAAGAAGAAATTATGTGGTGGATTGATAAACAAAATAAAGCTTCTAAAAATTCCTCCATGCAGTTGGTAGAAACCAGTAATACATTTGTCTTCTCAACTTTAATGCTGATGCTGATGTTAACATGACACCTATCAAAGGTAGGAATGACACGTCTAACAGTCGCTAGAGAAGAAGACAATCAAGTCTCAGAGAAGAAGACAATCATATCTCACATGGGTTGACCCTTCGCTCCAATATCAAAGACTCCACCACCTTCCATGGTGACCAGCTTTGTCTTGATATTGTGGAGGAGATTTCAGTAAAGGTGCCGACTAGAACTCACCACATGGTGACAGGCTCTATGGATGGGAGTATCCATAGAATTAGAGTCCCTAAGATTTTTGAACACAAGGATCACGTTAAACACAAGGATCACGTTGATGTTGACGCTCTCCAAAAGCCCAAATGGGTTAGAGCTGTGCAAGAAGAAATTGCAGCGCTTCACAAAAACCAAACATGGATGGATTCTAGTACCTAAAAAGAAAGGTGATATTATAGGCTGCAAATTTGTGTTTAAAAATAAGATGGGTCAATTGCAAGATACAAAGCTAGACTTGTCATAAACGGGTTTAATCAACAAGATGGAATTGATGATGCTGAGACATTTAGCCCTTTCATAAAACCCACCACTATCGAAACAGTTATTGCTATTGCAGTCAGACGAGGTTGGGGCATTAGTCAATTTGATGTGAACACTCTTATTCGTGGAGTTCTCAAAGAAACACCTTTCATGGAGCAACCTCCTGGGTTCAAAAACAAACTTCATCCAAATCATGTGTGTCGCCTTCAAAATGCCATTTATGGGCTCAAACAAGCCCCATGAGCTTGGTTTGAGTGACTTCAAGCTTATTTATTAAATCAGGTTTCTATGATGCAAGTATGATACTTCATTGCTACAGAGTAGAGGGGAATCTATATATGTGTTGATATATGTAGATGATATCATAATGATAGAAAGCTTGTCTAAAGAAGTTGAAAGTTTAATAGAATCTTTTGGAACAGCTTTTTTTATATAGGATCTTAGACAACTTCACTGTTCCTTGGAGTTGAAGCCATTGATCATGACAAAGGCCTTCTATTGATGCAGAGAAAAAAAAAACATTTCAGATCCTTTAGCAAAAAGAGGAAAGTTGCTAATGTAACCCTTTCTAGATATAAAGCAACCAAGTTTAAGGATGAAACTATATATTGAAACGTTGTTGGTGCGCTCCAAAATGCTCTCACTAGACCCGACATTACATATGTGGTGAATAGAGCTTGTCAATAGGATCCATAGAAGAGCATTGGAAATTTGTTAAACAAATCTTAAGATATTTAAGGGGTACCCTTCAATGTGAGTTACATTTTTTGAGGAATTTGGATATAAAATTATCTATCTATTATGATGCAAATTGGGCAGGTTGTCTTAATGGCTGGTGATCCACAGGAGGATATGTTACCTATTTAGGCAAAAATGTGATATCATGGGCATCAGCCAAGGGAAGTACAATGGTGATCGTCCACACAAGCTGAGTATAAAGCTCTTGCCAAAACTAGATTTGAACTTATATGTGTCCAATCTTTGCTAAAATAACTAGGAATTACATTGGATCGAAAACCAATCCCATGGTGCGACAACCTTAGAGCTGCATGTCTTGTTGCAAATCCTATTTTTCATGCCCGAACCAAACATGTCAGATTGACTATCACCTTATAAAAAAAAAAGAAAAAAGTTGTAAATCAAGACTTGAAAAAAGTAAAGCATGTCAATTCAAATAATCATGTTGCCCAGAACTTTACTAAGGCTCTACCGAGATCTAAATTCCATGACTTCAGATACAAGTTCAATCTATGGGAGATTGGCTTTCCAAGGAATGTGAAATTGAGGCAGCGTGAAACACATGAAGATAAGGCTGGCGCAATCTCAGGTTACCATAAATGTAAATATCCTAATAGCTACCGTTGTGTTCTTGTTACCAAAAATGTATCCAATGAAGGTCCAAAAATTATAGACCTAATGCAGTCCCAAGATAATATAAATAATGGCAACTTCACTTACCTTTGTGTCAAGTGAGTGAAGATTATAAAGGGTGTAGGTCTAAAGACGGAGCCTCTATAAATATTTGGTGTCTGTTTCTTTTTATGTGTGTGATGTTTACCATGTTTAACAGGGAACACTAGAAATGGCTCATTTTCTTTTTCCTTACATCCCAAGAATTGGAAGAACAAAGCGCCAAGGGGACAATCTTTGATTCATCAACGAATTGGTCGTCCCATGTCCGTTTGAACTTAGAAATGCCAAACGACTTTCGATCCTACATCCCACATTACATCCCTCTGAGGTCGTTTGAATCCATTGGAACACCACGGAACAGAACGCCCGTGCGAAGCCGACACAAACGCCTCAGATGAAAAACAGTGGTTATAAAAGGAAATGGAGCCCTCCGAAGCCGTTTGAATTCGCTAAAACACCACAGAACAGAACACCCGTGCCAAGCCGACACAAACGTCCCAGACAAGGAACAGTGGGTATAAAAGGAAATGAGATTCCATAGCGTTCATCAAACATGCTTCTGAAAATAATTCTTATATTGATAAAATGGAAAAGTGAAAAAGAAAATCCTTTTTATTACAAAGATTCATTGGAATTCCCTGTCGTGGTCGCTTGTGATAGGTCCAACACGTGATCAAAGTAATATATACAAAATGAGCCTTTCAAGATGAGCCTCCTCACCAATAAGGTGCATGGGAAGACTTGTCCCTTTTGGTCGTCATCAATTATTCGGTCCACCAAGGGACCCGGTTAGGGTCCAGCATTTAATTTCCTTCTACTTAATCAGATCTCACCCAATTGAATGCTGATTCATATTCGAATTCCAAGTACTCAATCAAGTCTTCTAAATTCAATCTGCACCCAACCGGCATAAGATATGATATCTTCAAGTAAACAGTTTGGATCTTAATTAACTTCTTGGATCTGAAGTTTGAAGCCAGATTTGGTCATAAAACTGCAAACCAAGTCTGAATCCAACTGATCTTTAAGAAGCTAAGTCACCAGACTCTTCTACTTTACTGCCGCACCAGAGTCCGCGTCGAGTCGGGTGCGCACCGGATTTGAGTGCGGCTCCGACTCACACCCGAGCCCAGTTATAATGTCATATTATTAAGTTACTTATATAATATATGTTGTTTTGATATTTTTCTATAGAATACAATTATTCAAATATATTATATAAATAACTAAATTGTAATAATATATTTATTCTATTATATATATAATAAATTAAAAAAATAATAATAATAGAATACCTTCGCCGCACCGCCGGACTTAAATTTTTTGATTCCGGCACTTGCATCGGCACCGGTACCTGCACCCCGCACTATGGTGACGTAGTTAAGAACAAATGGAACCAGCAGACGATGAATCTCAGATGAGGTCAGTGATAAGTGGACTCGTTCACACCCTTTTGCAATATAGGGGCTACAGATTCATCCAACAATCGCGCTATATATATATATATATATATTAGCGCTAAAACTGATGTTATTCTAGCGTGAGAGTTGCCCTGCTTTGTTGTAGTTGCTGCAAGTCTGCAATGATAGAAGTTTCTTCAACGACTCTCTCTCTCGTCCTAGCAGTAGACAGCGTCTTTCTCATTTTACCTCTTGCTCCTTTTCCTTGACATCGTTTTCTCCATTGCTGCTTCCTGGAACTGATCCTCCTCCTCTTCCATCTTTTTCTCTATTGTTATTTTCCTTCCTAATTAATGATCTTGGAGAGCCGTTTTGCCTAATTTTGTGATGGGTTTGGCACTTGATTTTTGATTGCTGTTTTTGACTGTGGGTTTCGTACCCGTTCTGCACACGTTTTCTGGTTTCAATGTTCTTATTACAATCGCGTGTATAAAATCTAAGCTTCTATCTTGCTATGGTATTTTCTTTTAGATTTTGGTACTTTGTTTATGACTTTACATTTTTCGAATATTGTGAAAATAAAGGGATACCTTCCAGAAGCTTCATAGTTGCAGCTAGGTAATGTATCATAAGAAGACAACTCGTCCCAATAAGACTTTAACTTTGTGAAATACGTTGGGACCGATTGAGATTTTTGTGTGTGCCTGCTCATAGCATATTTTATTTGAAACCTTCTCGGTGCAGTGTTTTGTGCGAATCTGTCCTTCAAATCCTTCCAGTCCTCACAAGCATTGGTTGCATAATTGACACTCTCGACTAACTATTTAGACAATGAGTTGATTAACCAAGATAAACACCATGTTGTTGCAATTCAGTAAATATATTCAGGAGAACTCATTTCAAGTTGAGAAATTGATTCATCAACGAATCCTAACTTATTTTTCGCTGCTAACGCCATGGACATGGACCGACTCAAGATTCTCCATTAAGATGTTGGGAGTCAAGGAGAGCCCTTGGGTTGTCCGAATGATGCAAGAAATAGGGATTTGCAAATTCAGCCAACAAAGTCTGAGACATTAGAAGGAGCATTGGTACTCAAACAGCAGTAAGAGAGGATGGGCAGAGAAAGGAAGATAAGACGCACACAGAAATGCATTCCTCATGTTGCTAAAAACAGTACGCCCTTTTATAAGGCTCTCTTTACAAAATAATTACAAAAAAAAAAGGAAATAATAAAATAATGATTTTCTAGTGTACAATGTAACCGTTTTGATTTTCTTGCTAGGGTTTCATTGATCTGATGTACGCTGTGCACCGTGGAGAGTCCAAATCGTGCTTTGTCGGTGTGTAGGCTTCTGTTAAATCTGATCTGCTTGTTGGTGACTTGGTTAAATATGAGCTTTTTTGAAGTTGGGATTGGAGATGCACTCCAGAACTAAGATTATGCACATTCCCATGTTTGCGCACTGTATATGTGTTCTTATTTTCGTGAATTCTTGTTAAATTCTTCTCCTTTTTTTGACAGTTGACGTCTGTTTGTATTTGGTGAACTTCTTTTAGTGTTAATATCGGCCGTGAAAACTCTGTTGCATCTGTCGTTAGATCTCTGTTGCATCTTTTTTGTGAAATTTTCAGTTAGAGCAGAAATCCTTGTCTTGGGGTGTGGGCATTCTCGATCTATTTGTTTTCTTGACCTGTTACGACTGGATATCTGTTTAGAGTGAACTTGATTGCCAGTTCCCCCCTTGGGTCGTGAGTTTTGAACCCTATGCTTGTGTCCATGAAGTAGTAACTTTAGATCCATGACCACCACAATATAGTTTGGCTGCTGCTACCCAATATTTCTTAATTGTTTGCAGCTGCTGAACTTTTATCTAAACGTTGGTATATGGAAAAATTATGCATGGAACCATGTGCTGAACTATATAAAGTGTTAATCGTTTGTAGCTTGAATTTTGTGCTACAGATGATGCATCAGTACTTGAAACAGGCTGCCTATCCCAAACGCTCAGATCAATTATCAAATTGTCTAGTTCATAGTGAAGTTCTCATATATTATGAATTGATGATGCCTAATTCCGAGTAAAAGGGTATGTATAAAGTCTCCCAGAGGAAGAGAGTCTATGCAGCTCTTTGATCAGACGCAGGAAGATGGTGTGAAAGAGGAGCCTGTTCTTGTAATTGTCTTGCTCCAGGCTTCTGCCTTGCTCTGTGCTAATAGTATTAAAGTGTTTGTGTAATGGTTATTTTTTTGTTAAGAAATGTTATTTTGGCAATTGATGTTATATTATTTATTAAGATTATAGTTGTTAAATAACTTGCAGTTGATTTTCACGTTCATTGCATAGCTGGTCGTGGTTTGATTCATATGCAATTTTCAAACTAGAGATCAAGAAATGTAAACTGCTTATTATCATTTATCAATTTTGATAGATGGTTGATTTATTTTTGACAAATTTTATGTGACATTTTCTGTACCATAGTTGCTTCTAAATTTCTATGCAACTCTGGAAATGTGGAAATGCATTTCCTTATTATCAAACTAACTAAGAAATAATTTTTTGAAATCTAAAAAAATATATATATTCATCAAACTAAAAAATATATTTGAGTAATCACACACACACATCAAAATGAGAATGGAAAAGATTTGTTCTCTGCATTCATTAGCATCACGTCCATATGTGGAGGATTATGCTGACCAAGTCAACCGGAATGCTGGTCATTGAATTCAGTAGCAAGCTCATGGTGGTCAACGAGGAAGACGATCCCCTCTTTCTTCCTCTCGCATGAGACGAATGCCCTAACGGATATTTTTTTTTGCTTCTGAAAATATGTTTTAAAAATTTGAACTTTTTTTTTACTCCTGTATTTCCAGCCCAGCCTAAAAGAATTCAATTACGTCTGATCTATTTTTTATATTTAGATCTTAAGTGTATGAAATCTATGAGTTTAATTAAGATCTAATTTTATCTTTAGACTTTTTATTTGTTAGCATAAAATATAACGAATGATATGAACAGTGCATGCGAACTTTTTATCGGATGCACATTATTTGCATAAGACGATGGAGAGCCTCCTCGGTCTACGACAGGCACTTCTCAAGTTTTGCACTTCTAACTCGTAAATTCAATTTATTTTGAGAAGAAAGAAAGATAAATTGGGTTGATGTGAGATGGGTGAGACGTCTGCAGAACCACGTGTACATGGGCCGGCAACAAGCACGTACATTCTTTATATATATTTTCTGCTCCCAATGAAAAAAAGGTTCTTACTGATTACCATACAAATAATTAGTAATTTTGTACGTAGAATTGTTTGTTTGTATGAAAGAAAGGTTCTTACTAATTACCTGCCGCTTTAGTCTAAACCTCCTTCAAAAGTTTTTCGAGTTCAGGACGAGCTCTATCCTTCCTAACGAAAATTCTCCATCCTCAGCCATATAGGGTATTATATGGTTCATTTTCCATGTACAGATTTTATTAATCTGAAAATATAACCAATATTCCAACTGCTTTCCCTTACTGGTTTTACTGGTCTCGACATCCAATTTTTCGTCTTCTTCTATTTAATCTAATTTGTGCTTTTACCCAGAGGGTGAGCCACATATGAGAAGCCCTTCAATGGTTATGTATTTTTTATATTAACATTTTCAAATTTTTGTTCTATTTTTCTTTTAACATTTTTGAATATATAAAACGCCTGAACGAGTGTGCCTTTCTAGAATTTATTTTTCTTTTTTTTTTAAGTTCCCATCCGCCACTAGCTTTAATCACTTGGTTCAAGATTCTTGTTTGGTGCAGGCTTGGAACTAGTGATGCCCGTCAATTACGGGATAAAAGGATTTTATTTTTTTTCATTATATGTATTCAGCCAATAGATTGTAGCCAAATCTTGATAGCACCTCTGTTAGGACCGGTCTGCGGAGGGCATTCAGGACCAGACTGCGTTTGTGAGAGCACGCCAGGAATTCCTCCATTCAACTTCAGGAGTCACGTCTTGTTCAGAAAAACGCTCCCTGCTGTGGCCAAGAGAATTCCTCGACAGATTTGGGGATTTTCCCCAATTCGAGAACAGAAATGATCAATTCATGAAATTGACAATGAATTCACGAGGATAATGGTAAAACAATTCACCAGATATCAGATTTAACCGAATTTAATTGAAATTGATGTGCGGTTGCCGCATTGGCAGAGTTTCAGCAAAACAGCCTGATCAGATATGCACCGATCTGCTCCGGTGGACTTACCAAATATGCTCCGATCTAGCTCAAACTTCATCAGAATGCTCCTCCAGCTAAGACGAAGCTAACAGGATAGTTGCTGCCCTCCGGTCGGACTCTGGTCCCCGGAAATACTCTCTGATCAGGAATTACAGTATGCGGCCAACTGGGAAGAGCCAAACACTAATATGTCCAATTCTGGGCCTCATTTGCTCGATCTCCTCTCCGTTCATCCTTTGAATTACGTCGCACAAGATTAAGATCGATTATGTACAAGAATTGCGAGTGAATTATGCTGATCTAAGCATGTAAACAGCTGATCATGCCGATGTTAGACAGTCCACTGTAACAGTGACTGAATTCGCCGGGTCAGCACTGATTTCGCCTTTGATTGTATCGAACCAGATCAGTTCAGGAGAGTCTCGCGGAGATCGGGACTAACTGTAAGAGATCTGCCGGTTTCTGTCGTCGCAGATGGTGTGAATTCGCTCCAGAGCCATGAGAAAGGGAGACAATAAGAAAGCAAGAGACAAGTTTTTATGTGGTTCGGTGAAATACACCTATGTCCATGAGAGAAGCTCTTCCACCATGTGTTGGCAGAGAGATTCTTTCAGTATTTATAGTGTTATACACCAATCTTCTCCTTGATTTTAGCAGAGGTTACATAATTGCTCCTATGAGCAGTACATAAACGGTAACATTTTGAGATTCGCTTTCCTTGTTGGGTTGTTGCTCGCCTGGATCGTTATCCTTATTTCTAACCACAGCTTGTTTTCCTTTATCATCATATTCTTCAGTAATTGACGTGATCTGCAGCCTGGCTGAATCAGCTATTGGTGTAACTGGCATAATCTTCATTCTAGTTGTTTGCTGACTATATCCCTTTACAGCGCTGATTCAGCATTTTGTGTAGCTGGTGTAATCTTCATTCTAGCTGGTGGGTGATTATATCATTTTACCATTTCATCTCACCTCAAACTGGGCGGGGCTCTGGTCAGGCCCAGTTTGGGTCAATTAAAGGAGTTGTTGGATAACACCTTGGTAAATATATCAGCAAGTTGTTGAGATGAGGATACAAAGTGCATGGTAAGTTGACTGAGTGCAACCTTCTCACGAAGGAAATGATAATCTAATTCAACATATTTAATCAAAGAGTAGAAAACTGGCTTGATATAAACCTGTAGCGCAGACATATTATCACAATATAGGGTTGGAGGACATGTCAAATATATGCCAAGGTCTTTCAAGATATATGTAATCCATGTAAGTTCAGTGGCTGCAGAGGCCATAGACCTATATTCAGCTTCTATGCCAGTATATCATATATATGTAATCCATGTAAGTTCATGGATTGGGCAACAATGGGTTGTTTCTTCACCGACCAAGATATACAATTATTGCCGATGAAAGTGCAGTATCCAGTAGTTGAGTGTCGAGTGTCATGACATCTTGCCCAGTCAGAATCAGAGAAGGCATGAAGTCAAAAATCATTCTGAGGAGAGAGGGTACAACCATTAGAAATAGTTCCATGAATGTAGCGGAGTATACGCTTGACAAGCTGAAAATGACTATTCTTCCGTGTTTGCATATATTGACTTACATAATTAACACTTAATGATACGTTTGGCCTTGTAAACATAAAATATTGTAGCCCTCCAACCGGACTTCGAAATAATGTTGGATCTGAAAAGACTTCATCATCAACAGGAGTTTGATAATGTTGAACCAAAGGTGTGATCGTAGGTTTGCAGCCAAGCAAGTTCACCCGTGCGAGTAGATTGAAGGCGTAATGTTTTTTGTTCAAGTAAACTCCATATCTGGTCTTAACCACTTCTACTCATAAGAAGTTATGGAGATATCCAAGGTCTTTCATGGTGAACTCAATACTCAACTCTTTCACAAATTGTTGAAGAAGGATATTATTGCTGCCCATTAATATGATGTCATCAACATAAACAATGAGAAAAATTGTAGCTTGAGCTTCTCAATAGACAAACAGGGAAGAGTCAGATATACTGGCATAGAAGCCAATCTGGTTTCTTTCCAAAAACACATTCAAATGGCGATTTCTTTTGCAAGGTGGGTGTAGGCAATCGATTGATTAACCATGTGGCAGTTAAGAAAGCATCAACCCAATATTTCATGGGTATATGAGCATGAAAGAGCATAGTGAGGCCCCAATCCGTTTTGCAGTGGCGTTTTGGGGCATGACTTAATATGTTGGATGCCATGACTTCTCAAATAATTTTCTAGGATCCAACTATTAAATTCACCTCCTTCATCAGTTTGAAAATTTTTTAATTTTGTCTCAAATTGTCGTTCAACCAGTTTATGGAAATCTATAAACATTTGACAATGCTCAGATTTGTGCTGAAGAGGATATGACCAAACAAATCTTGTAGCTTCATCAACAAATGTAGCATAAAACTGAAATCTTTGTGTAGACGTGATAGGGGTTGGTCCTCATAAGTCACAATGAACACGTTCAAGAAAGATTTGAGAATGCTCTTCTAAAGGAAGAAATGGAAGCCGACACATTTTGGCAAGCTGACAACTAGAACAGACTGACATTTTTTTATTGAGGTCCACTCATCTCAATATTATTTTTGCTAACAGGAAAATCAACTATCTGATGACGAGGATGACCCAAATGCTGATGCCATGTTTCTTTATTGATCGACCAAAACCTGCATGAAAAGAAGACTGCATGCAACCGATCCTTGGGGTTTTCTTGAAACACATAAAGATCTCTGGTTCTATTGTCGATGCTATTAGTCAATTGTTCCTCTTGTCTTTAACAGAAAACAGGAGCAGAAAAGAGTTCCTCGAATGAAGGGTACGTTCATCGAATCTCATGCCCAATCGAGAAACAGGTCTTGGAATCGATTAGGCTGTGTAGTCGATGCATTGGGAGTACCTATTGATGGAAAAGGGGCTCTAAGCGATCACAAATGAAGACGTGTCAAAGTGAAAGCCCCTGATATTATTGAATGTAAATCAATGCACGAACCTATGCAAACAAGATTAAAAGCAGTGGTAGTCGGCATGAAACTTCTATAAGCGACTTGTCGAGCTTTCTAATACTTTGCTTCTTGGTTTCGTAGTCCTATATCAGGACCCTTCATTCTATAGAAAAGATCATGAAAGAGGCGATCAGAACGGTACCCGATCCATTGTCTTTCCCAAGTTTCCAGACACTTCAAACTTTCGACTGAGTCAACGCTGCCACTCGGCCCTCAAACGGATCAAAGAAGAGTGGGGAACCTCTCGCTGGTTTTTGGAATTCGACATCTGAAAGTGTTTTCACACCATCGACTGACATCGAATCATCCCAATCCTTAAAGAAGAGATCGACGATCCCAAGTTCTTTTACCTCACTCAGAAACTCTTTTCCATCGGATGAACCATCAACATAAAATTGAAAACATAAGGATATTCAGACATTAACTGGCTGACTGGGACTAAATTCTTCTTAATTTGAGACATAACTGGAACATTATGGAGAGATAGACATTTTGTCTTGTTTTGAATGTCAGCATTTCCAATGTGAGTGATACTTACTTTTTCACCATTCCCCACCATAATTTGATCATTACCATGTTATTCAATAGTGTTTGTAAGGTTACCTGGATCAGACGTTATATGCGTGGACACCCCAGTATCAAGAAACCATTTATCATGCGCATTGGTTATCTTCATTGCTGCCAATGCATGTGGTACTTCTTGCACTTGAAAGGCATGATTGAACCGATGCCAACAATTAGCAACATTATGATTCATTTTGTGGCAGATTTGACATTGAACACCTTTGTTCTTGTTTTGGTTCTCTCCGCGTCCACCATTCTTGTTTCGATTGAACTGGAAATGTCATCCTCCATAGGCCGACTGAAAATGTTCTCCTCCTTGGGCCAACTGAAAAGATCCTCTTCCTTGGGCTGCTTGTGTGAATTCACTCCCCTTTGAATTAAAGAACTGATTTCAATTTGATTTAAGCTTGGCATTTGAATATTTTTTGCTGTAAAATGCAACCTGTCTATCTAGATTCCTAATGATACATACTCCGCATAGTTTCATGACTCTGGAGTAAAGCTACCACATCTATGTAGGATGGTGTTGGAGGTTTCATCATAGTGGTGGTAAAGGATTCGTATTCCTGTCCCAATCCACAGAGGAGCCAAAAGACTTTGGAATGGTCTTCCATAGGCTTGCGTATGGTTGCAAGCTCGTCACATATCTTCTTGAACCCACAAATATAAACAACAATAGACATATTTCTTTTCTGATAAGTCCGAAGTCTTTGCATAAGCAAGTGTTCCCTTTCTTGACATTTATGAGAGAAGTGTGTCATAAGAGTATTCTATACCTCTTTGGATGTTGAAGTCCAATGATGTTACCCATGACTTCTTCTGCAAGAGTGCCGGTGATCCATCCACGCAATAGTCGATCTGATTTTCACCATGCTTGATAGATTGGATTTACTCGTTCCTCCACCGTACCGTCTTCTTTGGGATATTTGACCATGGGTTCGGGTGCAACCGTCTCTCCTTCAGTGAACTCAGTCATATCTTGGCTCTCAAATCCAAGCAGTTGGGTTTTCCATGTCAAAAAATTGGTCCGGTTCAACTTCATGGTCACAAAGTTTGCGACATTTAAGTTGTAAGGGTATGGGTAAGGAGATGAGACGATGGAAGCTATTGATGATATATTAGACTTTTCAAAAAAAAAAAAAAAAAAACCACACAGCCTCAAGACCCTAATGCTCTGATACCATGAGAAAGGGAGACAATAAAAAGCAAGAGACAAGTTTTTACGTGGTTTGGTGAAGTACACCTACGTCCACGAGAAAGGCTCTTCCACCGTGTGTTGGTGGAGAGATTCTTTCACTATTTATAATGTTATACACCAATCTTTTCCTTGATTTTAGGAGAGGTTACATAATTGCTCGTATGAGTTGTACATAAACATTTGATGCTGGTAACGTTTTGAGATTGACTTTCCTTGTTGGGTTGTTGCTCTCCTGCATCATTATCCTCATTTGTAACCACAGCTTGTTTTCCTTTATCATCATACTCTTCAGTAACTGATGTGATCCGCAGCCTAGCTGAATCAACTATTGGTGTAACTGGCGTAATCTTCATTCTAGCCATTTGTTGATTATATCCCTTAACTGCTGATTCAGCATTTTGTGTAGCTGGCGTAATCTTCAGTCTAACCGGTGGGTGATTATATCCTTTTACCATTTCAAGCCACGAGAGCTATGATGTTCATCCTCCAGAGCGATCAGATGCCTTTAAACCTCCTGGGATGTGGAGGAATGCACGACCGACCGAGATGAACTTCTGTGAACAGGAAAAGCATCGTCTGAAGATCTCGGTAGCAGCACACCGGCATCTTCTCCTCTGAGAGTTCAGGCGTGTCTCGCTCTCGGTGGAAGTCTTCCATCCAAGAGTTGGAATGAATCAGCCTAAGACGCCAGGGATTTCGCACGCAGGAAGAAGAACCGAAGTTCCAATTTTAATCAAATGGTCGTCCGGCTAAGGGGTTGGAGTTGCAGGAATTGGGTCGAGGTTCATTCCTTCCTTCCGTGAAAATATAGGTCAGAACCCATATTGAAATTAAACATGAAATAGGGCATCCGTTTCTTTTGTTATTGCATGATTTATAGAATATTAAATCAGATATACTCTTTATTGTTTTATTGGATTCAAATACAAACTAGGAAAAATCATATCCACATCTAAAATTCAATTTCACAATCTGAATCCAGTACAAAATACACACACACATATATATATATATACATAGATATATAGATATATATATATATGAAAATCCAGAGTTTCACAAATACCATAAGACCTCAAACTGAATAAGTGTTAAGATTTCTATAACCGGATCAAATCTCCCTTAGCACGATCTTATTGGGTTTAAGAACACCCAACTTAGCAATTCTCCTATTCTCTAATATATCAAACTATTTCCCCATCGTCATCCATCTCCTGGAAAGGAAGCGGCACCGCCTTCACAGCCCTGAACTTACCCACATTGTTCAAGTGTTCATTCTCTAGCCTGTCATTGAAACCCCATAAATCTATAGTGCCATAAACCTCTTTCACGAATATATATATATATATATATATGAGCAAATTAATCAATCTGTACATCTCGAGGCATGCTTAATTACCCGTAGTAGTTCCAATGACCTCTCCGAATCACCTCTAGTGATGCTACAACAAATTCCACCACTCGATGATTGACCTCACCAGTGTTGATGGGCCTCTCTCTCTCTCTCTCTCAATTCACATGTATCCTTGCAGACAAGCACCCGAGAATTTTTATTAACATTTACTTTTTCATGTTAAATTGCAGATTTGCAGTTGGACATTTTTAGGTTGTTGATGGCCTCTAAAGATGTTTACTTTGATTTTCACACACTGCTGATGGACCATTTAAATTTTAGCTTTTGCTTATTGGCTGCTCTTGAATATTACTTGTTTGTATTCCTTGTTCAATGGCAACAGTACTATTCAAATATTATGAGTCTCTCTCTCTAATGAATAGGTGGATTTATTTACTTATTTATGAACCTGTCATAATGAACTCGGTTTAATGTATTGAAGGATCAAGAGGTTTGAGAGATCATAACGTTTTTATCTTGAGGCCAATTATGTTCACTTGTAGTTCTTGGAGTAACTGCTTTACATAATGTCTAGTTGAAGAAAGAGAGTCCTTATATATTCTTAGCATTTACGTTTTGATTGGACATTTTTTCTTGTTCCATTATGATCCAACATAATTAGAGAACTGTTGTTTGATCTCTTATTTCATCAATAGTTCCTTTTTTCTACCTGCTATTGGATCTCTTATTTGTGCCTAGGGTGTACTGTATTCTCTAATCCAAGTTAATGTGCTCATTTTGTCCATATCAAGTTTTGTTGGGTCTGGAATGCTGTAGGTCCACCAAAGCTTTCAAAACTTTGCTAACTTGCAGATACTTGAAGACAATATACAAAAGTTTGTCTTAAAAATCAAGCACCACGAGGCAAACCTGGAGTTTTTGAAGTGCCAATCGAACACTTAGAGAACTTGAGCAAGGCCCGACCGGCCCGGCCCACCGACCCGACTTGCTGGCCTGGATATCAATTTAAAAATGGGCCGGGCCGGGCCTCGGGATGGGAAGAAGAGGCCTGGTAGCCCCGGCCCGGTACCTGGCCTGGCCTGGCCCGGTACCTGGCCCGGCCCGGTACCTGGCCTGGCCCGGCCCGGCCCCTTAATAAACGGGCCAGGTAACGGGCCGGTTAGATCCAGCCCGTTTTCTTGATGGCAATTCCAAACCGGGCCGGCCCGGCCTGGCCCGATGCCCAGGCCTATTTTCAATGCTTGTTTCGACTGAGTTTCTACCATATCATAAAATAATTAAAATATCCCAAGGACTTAATTCTTCATTATCAACCAATAAAATCATCTAACCTTACATAAATAATCAATAAATGTCAAATAAAATCTAAAACCATTATAAAACTGTAATGGTTAGGCCCCCATATGTTGGCATGAATACGTTTGAAATACATGTAGCTAAACTTTTAAATAAAATAGGTCTTGTCATTTTAGAATATGGAATCACCAATGAATATCATGTAGATCACTTGAAATATTGAACAAAAAAACTGAAAGTGGTCTATTAGATGAATGTCCCAACTATAAATGTCATAATCATCCATTTTGTCTATCCTCCATGGAAAAAGAACTTTTGAGGGTTAACCCCAACCCTAATAAGGATGTGCAAATTGTCTAGCACCCTTTCCATGCCTACATATTTAGGACACTGTCTTGACGTGAACAAAACCAATACATTGTTAAAAAGTGATAGGAGATTTGGACACCTACCAATTGATGGGATCCACATGATCATGATCTCACTTTCCTACCTTAGCTTTAATGCTTCTTACAATAATCATTGTAATCACCAAAAAGAAATATGACAAAAAAGGGTCACCCTAAAGAATACCTCTCTTCAATTCAAAATAGTTTGCCAATTGACTGCTTGCCATGACTGCAATTGATGTCGACTCCATGTGTATTGATACCTTATCTACTAACTTACGATTAAGCCTAAGGAGGTGGATGCCTCTACAAATAGGGCTGCAAAAGAACTCAGCTTGAGTTCGACTCACTTATAAATGAGCTGAGTTCGAGCTCACATTTACACTAAAATGATAAACAAGTTGAGTCACCAAGTAGACTCGTTTAAACTCGACTCTGCTCACTACGTGAAATCAGTTGAATCCCAAAAAAATGGTTCACAAATTTTTCAAAAACAGTTCACAAAGGTAAAAACAAAACTTGTTCACTGTTCACCCGATCGATCCCTTCCTTTCAACATGGAATAAATAAACAACTCACAAAATCAGTCACTTGCATACAAGCAGTCTGCTTCTTTGGTAAAGGCTATTTGTAGTTGTCACCAAGCCTAAGCGACATCACAATTCAAAACTTGTGAGAAAGGAACTTTTGTCACAATGTCTACCTTGTGTACACTATTTAGTAGAAGGAAGATCTAGTGATTGACTACTTCCTCTCCCAAGACTCTATCTCAAAAAAAAAAAAAAAAATGAAACACAGTGTAGTTAGTGGGCCCTAAGTACTTGATGCAACCAAGTGGACCACATAATTTATTGCCATTGATGGAGAAGGGACCGATCAAGCATATACAATTAGGGTAACATGTTGAAGGAAGGACACAATATTTTACCTCCTATAGGCTAGGGAGAGAGAGAATACTTCTAAAGAATCAAGAGCAAGAGAAAATACCTCTTAACATGTATCTAAAAGGAAAAGACCTTCTTGACAAGCAATACCTTGGCAGCTTAATTGCTAGAAATGAATTCCCATATACTACAACGACCTTCTTGATAGTTTGTGGAGACAAACTATCATCAAATTGTTTGGTTTTACGCATTTAGCTCTTATCTCTATCAATAGTTCTGGTTGGAGTTGTAGATGGACCTTGGGAGGATATGAAGGAATTCTATGATAAAATTCCTCCCCATGTATTTGACAACTTCCAAGTAACAAATCACATTGATGTCGCACACCTTCATGACATCAAATTGTCAATCAGATACTTCAACGGCAGAATATAATTACCGTTTTATTATCCATGCAGTTTGTTAATTTCACAAACATCATGTCCAAGAATAGAAGTTTTATTGAAAAAGAAGCAGCCTTTGCACTTGTAGCAGTATTGGAGATTTATATTCAATACAAAGCTGTTGTGGAGCTTGACCTTCTTGGGTACTGAATATGTTCTAAATTCAATTGAATCATGAATTTTTGTACAAATAGGAGATGATGACTATGCTGTATAATTGGAGAATTTTCGGGCTTAACATTTGATTACATTTTCTGCTATGATGGCACTTTTGTAATCCATATATATTCCCACCACCACCACCACCTTCTCATATTCTCTATTGATGTTGTGAGTTAACTATCATCTTTTTTGGTAAGGTGATATTTCAAGCATGCATCATGTATGTGGAGGGGTACAAACATGTCAATGTATAGGTCTTTGTGTTCATATACACATATCATGTACATTCAAACATAACAAATTATAGCTTTGTTATGCATCCATATATGTTTTAAATTCAAACTAACTAGATGAATGTGATCTTCCTTTCCAAAAAACCTTAGAAGTAGCTTAAAGTTTTTGTGTCTAACATGAATTCTTATAAGGTTAAGGTCATATGCCTGGCCATCCTTATAAAAATGTGAAGTTTGCAAAGGAAAATTTTGATTGTTTGAATTACAATCCATGTTATCTGTTTCATGAAAATGACACCTCTATCTTAGATCTTACCTGAGCACCTAGTTTCATATCATCAATGTCATACCAAGCCATTGTTGCCTTGCACAAGTTGTTATTTTTCTCACTTTTGGGGCAATTATGCATGATCTATGTGCATGATCTGGATTCAATGTCAGCCATGTGACTGGGAAGAAGACAAGAGTGATGGCACGTCCACCTCCAGGTGCATGACCTCGTTCTGAGTTGATGCACGACACTGCCCGCCACACTGACTCACAATCAACAACTAATGATGGAGCAAATCAGGCAAGTGATTGAACTCTGTTATGGTCAGATAGGCTTTGATGTTCTAAGCCTATGGACATGGCCTTTGGATTTTGGCACATGACAAGATCTACAGGCACCACTAACTTTCTTTGTCATTAGGACAATTCCATAAAAACTTTGTGCCATTATATTCTTAATAGAGGTCATAAATTATATAATTGGAAAAGGAAAAAAGAAAAGAAATGTGGCCTGCATGGTGTTACCAAACACAAAAACTCATAGACTTATTCTGGTTGGATGAATTCAAAGGAAAATAATAAAACTAAAAAATTTTAGGACACAAACAATGATAATTGCACGATAACCACAATCCCTACTATTATATTATAGCCACAGCAGCAACCCACCCCACTAGACTGAATCCTTTTTGGTCAAGAATCACAATTTCATCTTCTATTATAGAGCCGGTATAAGGATCTAGCAAATTCTTATTGTCAAGGATATAACTAAAAGGAAGTTTTGTCAAATTTATTTATTTTTTCTTTTTCTTAGACATGCAGAGAATGTAGAGAAAATTCGAGAACATGTCCAATATGCCATGCTGTCATTCACACACACTTGAGATTGCACATTGGATGAGGTACGCGCACTTAATTCTCTAGGCATTTGGAGCCCAACGTTCGAAACATAACCATTTAAATCATAAAAAATTATGTGCACTTGCACTTGGAAGACTTATATTGATGTCTCACACCTTTATGACATCAAATTGTCAATCGGATACTTTAACGACAGAATATAATTTACTGTTTTATTATCCATGCAGTTTGTTAATTTCACAAACATCATGTCCAAGAATGGACGTTTTATTGAAAAAGAAGAACTTGTAGCTCTAATGGAGATTCCCATTCAATACAAAGCTGTTATGGAGCTTGGCCTTCTTGGTTACTGATTATGTTCTATATTCAATTGAGTCATGAATTTTTGTACAAACAGGAGATGATGAATCTACTGTATAATGAGAGAATTTTCAGGCTTAACATTTTATTACATTTTTCTGTGATGGCACTTTTATGCTCCATATATATTCCCACCACCACCTTCTCATATTCTCTATTGATGTTGTGAGCTAACTATCATCTTTTTGGTAAGGTGCTATTTCAAGCATGCATCATTTATGTGGAGGGGTACAAGCATGTCAATATAGGTCTTTGTGTGCATATGCACATATCATGTATGTTCAAACATAACAAATTGCAGATTTGTTATGCATCTGTATATGTTTTAAATTCACGAAAAACTAACTAGATGAATTTGATATTTGTTTCCAAAAAGCCTCGAAAGTAGCTTAAAGTTTTGTGTCTAACATGAATTTCTATAAGCGTAAAATCATATGCCTGACCATCCTTATAAAAATATGAAGTTTGCATAGCAAAATTTTGATTCTTTGAATTGATTCTTATGTTTTTAGGCACAAAAATCATATATCCATGTTATCTGTTTCATGAAAATGACATGTCTATCTTAGAGCTTACCTGAGCATCTAATTTCATATCATCAATGTCATATCAAGCCATTGTTGCATTGCACAAGTTGTAGTCATTTTTCTCACTTTTGAGGCAATTATGCATGACCTATATGCATGATGTGGATACAATGTCAGCCATGTGATTGGGAAGGCAAAGAGAGTGGTAGCACGTCCACCTCCAGGTGCACGACCTCGTTCTGAGTCGATGCATGACACTACCCAACACATGGACTCACAATCAACAACTAATGATGGAGCGAATCAGGCAAGTTATTGAACTCTATTATGGTCAAATGGGCTTTTGATGTTCCAAGTCACATCCATTGTCTTGTTCCTTCTGAATTCATTATTTTATTTGTCATAGGCATGCCCCATATGCTTGAGTAATTCTATGGACATGGCCTTTGGATGTGGGCACATGGTAAGATCTACAAGTACCACTATCTTTCTTTGTCATTAGGGCAGTTCCATAAAAACTTTTTGCCATTATATTCTTATTAGAAGTCATAAATTATATAATTGGTAAGGGAAAAAAGAAAAGAAATGCTTCCTACATGGTGTTATCAAACACAAAAACTCATTGATTATTCTGGTTGGATGAATTCAAAGGAAAGAATAAAACTGAAACCTTTGAGGACACAAACAATGATAATTGCAGGATAACCACAATTCCTACTCTTATATTATGGCCACAGCCACAACCCACCCTACTAGACCAAATCCCTTTTGGTCAGGAATGACAATTTCATCTTCCATTATAGAGCCGGTATAAGGATCTAGCAATTTCTTATTGTCAAGGATGTAACTAAAAGGAAGTTTTGTTGAATAATAAAGTTGCTCTCTGATATCAAATTTAATTTTTTTTCTTCTTCTTCGTAGAAATGTAGAGAATGAGGAGAAAATTTGAGAACATGTCCAATATGTTCTGCTGTCATTCAGACACGCTTGAGATTGTACATTGGATGAGGTATGTGCACTTAACTTAAGTGACATAAAAACCTTTTCCTTTCTCTTATTAACTGATTTATGTATTGGATTCAAATTCTCTATGCATTTGGAGCCCAAAGTTAAAAACAGGGGGACTTAAATCATACAAATTTATGTGCACTTGCACGTGGAAGACTTAAATTTGAAGGCTTTAAGTTTGTCCACAAAAGCCATCTCCTCATCGTAAACCTAAAAGGTGCCTCTTGGTAGCCAAAACCCCATTTTGAGGCAAAATAATCCATTTTCAGCAGTCTTGATCTCTTCTACTGTTTCTCTAATCTCTGGTCAGATTTTCTCTTCCAGCCTCCCTCCCCTTTCTGGAGTCTAGACGACAACAAAATAAGCTGCCGGTGTCACACTCCAGTGAAATGTTTCCATTTGCATAGGCAAGGCTTTTCACTTTTCAAATGTAATGTCTCTCAACTGGTTTTCCAACTCATTGTTTCTATGCATTTTCAGTCATACTCATATGAATCTTTTATTTGTTTCATTATATATATGTAACAAATAAGAAACTTAAAGCCTACTGCAGCACATAGTAAAGGACGTGCAGGAAATTAAACTCTCTCTCTCTCTCTCTATATACATATATATATATATATGTATATATATATATATGTATGTATATATATATACATGTATATATATATACATACATATATATATATATACATATATATATATATATGTATATAGAGAGAGAGAGAGAGAGTTTAATTTCCTGCACGTCCTTTACTATGTGCTGCAGTAGGCTTTAAGTTTCTTAATTTTTTTTTCTTCGGTTCGAAGACACTGGGTGGAATTTTTTTACCTTCCATTTCTATTGAACTCATTGAAGCCAACTTTTATGGCATTGCTTCAAAGTGGTTTTGGTTGGCAAGAGGTTAAAATCTGATTTTGAGTGACCAAACTCTAATTTAATTTCTCTCTTTTCCTTGGAGTTAAGAAGATCATGTTATAAAGTTGTGAGCAGTCAAAAGTGTATTGAGTTGTCATTTTTCAATATCATTTTCTGGTTGATAACATGAGCAAATAAGTTTCCTTGCGTTTGTTTTACTTACATTGTTGTTATACAACTACACGCACAGACATAGAAAAAGCCCAAACAGGACTCTGTAAGTGTGACATAGAGGTGGGAAAAGCTACCGGAATCTGTTGGCCGAAGGGAACAATTGGTAGAAGATTCTTCGTCGGCCAGTCGCCAAACTACCGTGGTGGCTTGCTGGCTTTCAGATTTGCTGATCGCTTGCTGGAGATGGCTAAAGGGTCTGTGGGACGCACCATGGGAGAGAATCAAGAGTGCTTTTTTTTCCTGCCTTATATATATATATATATATAAATATATATATGTCACTTTTTCTTTTGATTGAGGCAACAATGCCATATCTGGAGGAACTCAACTGTTGGAAAGCTTCAGGATCTGTGGGTGTGGACTCAAAAATAGGGAAGGAATTCATGCATGTATCCTTTGGTTGCACTTCGTATTAGTGGGCAGCTGATGCGTTTTTCGTTTCATGCATTTTTGCAGCAACTGAATTAGAGATGTCAATGGTTCGAAAATAATCCAACATCTGATTGAAAATTCGGTATCTGAATATGAAAAATATCTTGAGGTGTAGGTTAGGTTCATATGAGGGAACAACTTTGTATGTATATTTGTGTTCAAAGTTTTGATCACATTATTAAAGTTGCTTGTTACTATTTTCACAATAAATATTCCGTCCTTCTGGCAGACCTCACAAAATTCTCAGCATTTTGGTACTATTTTTCAGATTCAAATGCCGAATTTTCAATTAGGTGTTAGATTATTTTCTAACCATTGACACCCCTAACTCAGTTGCTGCAGCAAAAATGCATGAAAAGAAATAGACTGCAAAAATGCGGAAAAAAACAACACGTTGGCTGCCCACTAAAACGAAGCACCACCAAAGGATACGTGCATGAATTCCTTCACTATTTTTTTTCCATGCCTAGAGATCCTGAAGCTTTCCGGCAGTTGAGTTTCTCCAGGTATAGTATTGTTGCCTAAATCAATAGAAAAAGTTATATATATATATATATATATATATATATATATATATATATATATATATATATATACATTTCATCTCTTATAGACAAGACAAAGAAGAAAGAGAAAGAAATAAATGCAGAAAATGAAAAGCACTCCTGATTCTCTCACACGGTGCATCCTACAGACCCTCCAGCCATCTCCAGCAAGCGATCAGTGAATCCGATGGCCAGCAGGCCACTATGGTAGCACGGTGACAGGCCGACGATGAATCTTCTATCGGTTGTCTCATTGGGCCAATGGATTCCGGTAGCTTTTCTCACCAATATGTCACACTTACAGAGTCATGTTTTGGCATTTTCTATGTCTGTGCTTGTAGTTATATACATACATACATATATATATATAGACAGAATGTAAAGTTCATATATACACTTTTTGCAATGAAAGTTTCGAGAAAAACTAGACACATTGATTGTGGGTAGTCGCAATTCGAATCCCATAGCATTAGAGTCAGCATTGTCTTTCTCATTCTTTTCTCATTTAGGAGGCTTTGTGAAAGTGATTGATAAAAACAAAGTGAGAAAGAATGAAAGACACAATGAAAGGGAGAACCTTTCCTTGTTATCTCCTGTTCTTGTTATTTATAGTACAGAGGGTATGCTAAGGTAAGGGTAGATAGTAAGTCTCCATATCCTCTCCAACAATAAATTCAGTTTCCAAAATAGAAAATATCTACAAGACACCTCCTCAATTAACGTGATATCATTCTTATCTGGGTAGGCAACCGATAACACTCCCCCACAAGTTGGAGCTCCTGAATCTACCAGGCCCAACTTGCATCTTGATTTATAGAATGGATCATTTCCTAATGCCTTAGTGAAGATATCGGCAATTTGATCCTTTGAATAGATATACTTGGTGTAAATTTCTCCAGCCTGAATGTTCTCCCGAACAACATGACAATCAATCTATATTTGCTTTGTTCTTTCATGAAATATAGGGTTTGCAATGATGTGGATAGCTGCTTGATTTCAGAAAACATCTCCATTGATCGTCTTTGTTTAATGCCAAGTTCATGAAGAATGTATTTTATGTTGGGATTTCTCCTCATAACGCATATACAAAACCAAATGTATATACCCTAAAACAGGATCATGCTCACGCTAAATCATTGAAATAAACGAAACCTTAAACTGAAGCGGAAGCGTACCTGAATCCATCTGATCTGGTGCATGGGAAGATCGCAGCAGGGTCTTCCAGAGTACGTGCGGCGCGCTTGAGGTCTCTCTCAGATGGGGAAGAGGAAAACCCTAGAAACCAATGTTTCAGGCAACCATTGCACGACCCCAGGGACCACTACCATTTTATAATGAGGACAATTACGAATTCCGCCCATCAAAGAGTCCGTAATTGCGTACTGGTATCTATACATTTCAAAATTACCCCATACCATCTAAAATGACGTAATATCCCAAAATGCAATCACTTAAGCGGATATTTACGTTAAGATAGCCATAATGTCTGAAATTCCTCATAGACATAAGTCGGCCCACCAAATGATCTTACAATCTCCCACTTGGGCCAAATATGTCTTTGTACATTCAGACATTACATAAAACCTTAGGAGCTCATAATTGCTATCTTATTAAACGTCATTTTCACCAATCTCGTCCATGACCATATCAACAAAGAACCAAAGCGGCTTTCGCTATAATAAAATTAGCTACACCTTCAATGATCACAAATGTTAACATAATCAATGACATAGATCTGATATGGATGTATAGCATGAGAATTTCATGTAATGTGATTACAACATGTCTATTCTCAACTGGTCCAACTTTAAAAAACGTTATGGAGATCAAAACACAAACACATAAACACAGAATGGAACCAAAGAACTTTAAACTTTATTCTGCAGAAAACTGAATACGTGTCCATACATTAGAGCAAACAAAATACAAGCTCCCACTAAACTAGCACATCATACAAGGATAACACCCCATATGAACAACATGTTCGTGAAAGACCTCATGTGTTAAACCCTTGGTAAGCGGATCCGCAATCATAGAGTTTGTCCCAATATGCTCTAAAGACACCTGACCATTCTGTATCCCCTCTTTAACAGACCAAAAACTTAATGTCGATGTGCTTCGACTTTGACAAACTGTGGCTGTTATAAGAGTACATGACTGCTGAATTATTGTCACACAACAACCTTAGTGGTCTTTCTATACCATACATAATGCGCAGCCTCGTGACAAAATTCTGCAATCACAAAACCTGATTGAATGCCATTATCTTGGCACCCAGCAAAGTCAGAATCTGAATACCCAATGATCTCCCACTGGTCTGACTTCCTGTATGTGAGCATAAAACCTTTTGTTCTTTGTAAGTACCTCAATACTCTTTTGGCTGCTTTCCAATTATCCATACCAGGATCACTTAAGTATCTGCCTAACATTCCAATGATAAATGTAATATCCAAACGAGTACAAACCTGAACATACATAAGGCTTCCCACAACAGACAAATAGGGAATCCTTTACATTTCCTTAGATTCGATTTCACTTTTAGGGCACTGTTTGAGACAAAACTTGTCTCCTTTAGTAACTGAAGTATTTCCTGGTTTACAACTTTTCATGCCATATCGGTGAAGCACCTTATTAATGTAGGCCTTTTGTGATAATCCAAAGAATACCTCGAAAATGATCTCGAAATATTTGGATCCCTAATACAAAAGATGCACAACCAAGATCCTTCATGTCAAACTTTGTTGACAAGAAATTCTTAGTTTCATGCAATATGCCTACATTGTTACTTGCTAGCAATATATCAATGACATATAAAACCAGAAAGATAAATTTGCCCCCACTGAACTTTTGGTATACACATTCATCAACCATATTAGTTTCGAAGCCAAATGAAACTATAACTTGATGAAACTTGTAATACCACTGACAGGAATCTTGCTTTAGCCCATAGATGGATTTCTTGATTTTACAGACCATTTTCTTTGCATCACCTAAAACAAAGTTTTCTGGTTGCACCATATATATCGTTTCATCAATGTCTCCATTTAGAAACGCTATCTTAACATCCATTTGATGCAGCTCTAAGTCAAAATGAGCTACAAGTGCCATTATAATCCTGAAAGAGTCTTTCAACGAAACTGGAGGGAAAGTCTGTATAATCAATGCCTTCCTTTTGAGTAAAGTCCTTAGCGACAAGACGTACCTTATACCTTTCGATGTTACCTAATGAATCCCTCTTGGTTTTAAATATCCATTTACAACCAATGAGTTTCACACCTTCAGGCAAAAGAACAACTTCCCATATGTCATTGTCCATCATGGACTTTATTTCCTCATTCATGGCATCTATCCACTTAAGAGATTTAGAACTCTTTATTGCTTGCTGGAGGTTGACAGGATCATCCTCCATTAAGCCCATATCAACATCATGTTCTTGGAGATAGACAAAATCATTTAAAATTGTATTTCTCCTCTCTCTAGTGGATCTTCTCAGTGACACCTCTACTTGATTTTCTTGAGGTTGTTGAGTTTGTTCTCCAGTAGGGAGATCGACATCATTGCCTTCTTATAAATAGAGTGGACTCAGGTCCCTCTTCAAAGGCAATGCTTCTAACTTGATCACCTCCTCAAACTCAATATCCTCAAAGAAATTGGCATTTTCCTTTTCAAAGAAAGACTTACTGAATGGATTATAAAACTTATAACCCTTTAATGTTTGTTCATTTTCTCTTTATACATTCAATGCAAACATTAAAGTTTGCAAAATCAAGGGACTCAAAAATTCATTTTGACATAAGCCTTTATATTCTCTTTTTAGAGATATGTCCTAAGCGCCAATGCCATAACATAACAGAATTCTCTTTGGCTAATTTCTTTTAGTACCACTAAACGTAACATGCAAGGTTTTATTATATGAAACAACCATATCAAGCAAAGAAAGGTTATCGCTATTAGACAAAGAACCTGTGGCAATCAAATTTGAGTACAGAAACAACTTAAATTTACTTCCTCCAAATGAACAATAATAACCAAACTTGTTCAATGAGGAAATAAGAACCAAATTCCGTCTAAAAGACGGTACCACATAAGTTTCTGTCAAATTCAAGTAGCAACCAGTCTTTAACAATAACCGAAAATCTGCTATGGCTTCAACCTTCGCCATCTTGTCATCGCCCATATAGATGAATCTTTCAGCATCAATTGGCGTTTGACAATTTAGGCTGCCTTGCATAGAGACACTTATGTGAGTAGTAGTACCTGAATCTACCCACCAAGTGTTTCTTAGTACTAAAGTTAAATTAACCTCAGAATAAACCAAAGTGAGAAGTGTACCATTCCTTTCACGCCATACGTGATATTTAGTACAATCCTCATTCATATGACCTTCACCTTGGAAAAGAATCAGCCTGATAGGCATTCCTTATGCTTCTTTTGTTTCTTAACAGATGATTGGTCAACTGCAACTTCCTTAACAGTCTTTCTTTTCTTACTTGAAAAAATCGAATCATTTAACTCAGGAATAGTACTCAAAATTTATAAATATTATATAAGCAGAACTTACTATACAAAGAACAAACAAAAGTATGCTCACAATCAATATATGTACAAAGATGAAACAACAAATATAAATGAATTTAAACACAATGGCCCAAAACCCATCACAAGGTACCGGTGCAACGTTAATATCTAATCTTTGGATTGAAATACTAACTGCAAGTGGTATTCTTGGTCAACAATGAATATAGATAATTAACCCTGTCAAACAACGAGCCTATCTTTGGATTGACTCGCTATTCACATGGAAACCTAAAAAATTATCACATATTTATTGCCCTGTATACTTAAACCTGACCAAGCAACAATCCTCCTTTGGGTTGATCATTGCCCGCATGGATCAAGTATACTACCATCTAATATTCAAAACAGGCAAATTCGTACAACAGAGGTCACTTTAGCGACATAAAATACAAACTTACTCATTTCAAACAACAGACATGACCAAAGATCAAATTCATAATCCAAATATTCATCTAAAGTACACCCACAAATTTAAAACATGCAAAACATGATACATGAATTAAAATTTACATACAAAATTTGTCACACATTAAATCCAAACACCAAAATGATTCAATGAAATATGACCAAAAGAGTCCAAAATTTTATGAACCGGTACCATAATCGTGCTTAAGAGGGTCAAGAACCACTGAATCGGCCTCAAAATGGCCCGTATCGGTCTTAAACCACAACTAAAGCACCCACATAGCCCTAAACAGGACTGAACCGGTCCAAAAATTGGACGAACCGTTCAAAAGTAGACCGTATCGGTTTCGAAACCCACTGTACCGGATAAAAAATGGCTAAAATCGATCCAAAAACTGAATGAACCGGTCTAAAATGCCCTGTATCGGTCAGAAAATCAACTGAACTGGACTGAAAACAACTAAACCGGTCTGAAAATGGTCCGAATCGGTTCTAAAACTGAATGAACCGGTCCTGGAAGCCATGAAATGGTTTGAAAACCAACTAAACCGGTTCTAAAAATCATGAACCGGTTTGAAAATCAATTGAACCGATCTGAAAAACAACTGAACCGGTCTAAAAAAGGGTACGAATCGGTTCAGAAAGGTGCGAACCGGTTCTAAATCAAACGGAATCGGTTCTAAACTTAATGAATCGGTTCTGTTTCAAAACAAACCGTATGGGTACGGGTCGGTCCGGTAGGACCCGACCTGGTCCGAAAAACTTAAAGCGGGCTGGCGGGCGGGCGTACGAATTTTTTTTTTTTTTTTTAAAGCTGATGGATCCAGATCGGGTATGTCAAGACCCGACCCGGTCTGACCCGCCTGCTCGACCGCGCGAGCGGTCGCAGGCGGGCGGTGGGGATTTCTCCCCATAACGCATATACAAAACCAAATGTATATACCCTAAAACAGGATCATGCTCACGCTAAATCATTGAAATAAACGAAACCTTAAACTGAAGCGGAAGCGTACCTGAATCCATCTGATCTGGTGCACGGGAAGACCGCAGCAGGGTCTTCCAGAGTACGTGCGGCGCGCTTGAGGTCTTTCTCAGATGGGGAAGAGGAAAACCCTAGAAACCAATGTTTCAGGCAACCATTGCACGACCCCAGGGACCACTACTATTTTATAACGAGGACAATTACGAATTCCGCCCATCAAAGAGTCCGTAATTGCGTACTGGTATCTATACATTTCAAAATTACCCCATACCATCTAAAATGACGTAATATCCCAAAATGCAATCACTTAAGCGGATATTTACGTTATGATAGCCATAATGTCTGAAATTCCTCATAGACATAAGCCGACCCACCAAATGATCTTACATTTTATTCATGTCATTTCACCAAAAGTTGAAGCCATTGCTCTATATTCTGCTTCTCTGCTGAAGATTTTGAAATAGTTATAAGATGAAGGCAATAGGTCCTTCTCAGTTTTGTACCATCCTATAATTCTCAGTTTTGTGCTGCGTGAAAGGTCCTGCTGCGATTCTTCTCCTGCTGCATGAGCTCTTCCTACCGGCCGCTTGCAGGTACGCTCTTTCTCTCTCTCTCTCTCTCTCCCTCTCTCTTACAGCATCCCTTCTTTGAGAATCAGCAGCCATGGCGGACCAAAAGAGAGCAGGGCTGCAGCGGCGTTAGATACATGTCGACATTCGATGCCTACCAGATGGAGATCCCACCCGGTAACAAGTGCTTTCTACTTTAGTAGGTGTTTGTTGTAGAAGGTGTGTGTTGGTACTCTAATGCGCCAGGCGCCCGAACCACGTGCTTTAATGCCAGTAGGAACCCCCTTCGTCTTCCTTGTTTACGGTTGATCTGAGCCAATACGAGTCTGGGCATAGGGCCGATCCGACTCTCAGATCTCGATTTGGTTAAAATAAGAAAAATATTTTTAAAATATAAAATAAAATTTTTTAAATATAAAATAGATGTCATTATCAAATAAAAATAATAAAAAAATAAATTGTACAAATCAAGTCCCGTCGAGTCGACCCGAATAGGCCCGATATGTCATCAAGCTGATTTTTTCTGACCTTGCCCGATCGAGTCGGATACCTGGGCCCCATGCCCATGCTTAGATTAGATGTGACCATGCAAGCTCTCTCCCACTGACTCTGTTTGTCAGTTTTTTTCTTTTTCCTGATGCAAACAAAATGCTTTTGAATCACTTGCTTTCTTCAGAACCCACCACTACCAGACGTGTAGCAGCAGCAAGCTCTACAAGGATCTGGCCTATGTTATTTCTTTCATGCCTTACTTCTAGCGTGGCTTGCAGGTACAAACAAAAGTGCATCTGTTGTGTATATTTAAGCCACTGATTGCTGGAGCTGCTAGCTAATGTCCGCCTGTTATCTGGCAACTTCCTTTTGCGGGGACGCAGTGGGCAAGGGGATGGTTCGATGGAAGAATGCACTAGCCTTGGTAGCAGCAAGTCCAAGACTAACGTACGGGACGCAGCCCACCTTGTTGGGTTGTGGCCATGTCCCTGCCTACCTAAAATCTTATAACGTCTGAGAGGGCCTTCTTATGTGTTATGGTGATTAGTTACAACCTTTTTAGTAGTTATTTAAAACTGAAAAAGTTGTAACCCACTTGCTTTGTAACTGACAGTTGCGCATACGGCCCATTTTATAAGCTTAATGTCCACTTTGTATGAGATGAAAAAAAAAAAATTCTCATGAGTACAAGATCAAATAGGTGTCTCCTTGAAGTAAACTCCTAAATTCTTAAACTCACTATTTTTGCCTTCTTGTTCTCTCTCTCAACTTCTCTGCTGCTTTGTTGTGTTGCTTGTTGCAGGTTCAAAGTTTCAAGCTAATGCTGCATTGTCCATAAAATTTTATCAATGGTATGAGAGCCTTGGTTATTGAATTAGAAAAAAAAAAGGATAGCACACCCATATGCAGAACACGTCAATAGTATTGCTTCTATGGTAGCATCATTGGCATCATTGTATGCTTGTGCTATACCCAGACATTTGTTTTATGTTATGATGGCATGCTACTGTTATGAATGGTAAGATCCATACAACCAAAAAAAAATAATTTGTTGTGTTCGTGTAGTAAAACAGAAAGGCAGAACAAAGTTGTGTCTATTGTTTCATGATTTTATATATGAGGGTCTTTCTATTTTGATGGCTTTAACAGTTTTTTTGTCATGTGCACATCAGTTTGGCAGCAACTCCCTGCGTTCTCTCTGAGAACTTGTTGAGCATTTGGATTTTTCTTATTTATATAATATTGTGTGTGTGACTGGTGTGGCTGCTCGGATACATTAAGAATTAATACATGATAAGCATGTAGTTGACAAGAAAACATGTAACACAAGTCGAGCAGAAAACAAGGGAATGGAAAATATGGAGTAAACCTACATCTTCAGGCTGCCATTTTTTAGTCATCGCTGACCATGTACAGAAAAAAAGGGAGAAGATGTTACATGCATGGGTTGAACGAGCATAGTATAGTCATCCAAGGTTCCAAGATCTTCTGTTCATCCTGTTACCCTCACCATATGGTATTGCTTTCCCCTTCCGGCCTATGCCTCAGTGGGTACCCACCAGTGTCTTTGTCTTTTGGGTATGAGAACTTTCAAATTTCCCTTATTACCATTACATACCTGTTGCATTTTTTGTATGTATTGTCTATCTGTTGCATCCCAGTAATATCCTTAATCTTTTTTAGTTTTGCATGGACTGGTTTACAATATTCTGCTAATCTAGGTATATATTCTCATACTTGGTTTACTAATCCTAAGAATGATTGTAATTTTATTTTTGTGTCTAAGTCATTGAATAATGCAATTTTTTGTATTATATGATTTTGCATTTTTATTCATGCCTTATCTATTTCTATTCCTAAAAAATCTATTGTGTCTACAGATTATGCCCTTACTTTTACTAATTGCTACTCCTGCTTTCTTGGCATATTGAACAAATTCTCTTAGTAAATTATAATGATACACTTCTGTGTAAGTGTACAGTAATATATCATCGATGTATATAACACAGTTTTTTAAGTCCTTTAAATTTTTGGTCCATAGATTATGACCTAACGTTCCCGAGCAGCCATAAATACAAAGACATACAAGGCAATCTAATAAATAGTAAAGAAAGTGTTGCAGAAGAAGTAAAAATATTAAATTATAGATTTATGATTTCATTTGAAATTCATGAACCTAGAAACGACGGACTAATTGATATAATTCTAGGAAATAAATGGCTAAATAAACATGATAATTAAAGAATAGAAAGACAAATAATGGAAATACAAACACTAGGGAAGACAATTATGATCCCACGAGACTTAGATGAGTAAAAGAACTATGGACAAAGAATTTACACAAGAATGTAAAATAAAATATAAATAGATAATACAACAAGAACTAAGTCATAAATTTAAAATTTTCATAATAATCAATAAATTAATAAATAAACTAAATGACTTAGTAGTAGAAAGATGGGAGATGGATACAGAAGTAATGGAATATGGATATCAATCCACATAATATACAGACTACTCAGAATATGATGATTATATAATGGCCATAGAAGACAGAGCGTTTGGATAGATGATACCAAGAACGAATACAACAGAGTCTGTCAGACGGTGTAAAAAGAAGTATGGAAAATTGAGAAGAGAGAAACTAAGACATGACTTTAAAATATACATACTAATAACACTTTCATAGGAGAACTACAACAAAGGGTTATTGAAACATGGTATCTAAGAAATGTAGATCTTAGAAGACTTGCCCAATTTGAAGAAGAAATAGAAACTGAAAGGATACGCTACTTTATGAATAATAATCAATATTACCAATACAGCCCACCTCAACCAGATGATGAATAAAACAAATACACAAATATAACCAATGGCGAATTTATATATATACTCGTAGAAATGATAGTTAGGGAATATAATAGTAGGTATTATACTTCCTACATAGATAGAGGTGCACAAATAAACATAAAAGAAATTGCCTGCCAGACAACTGTTGAGAACAATTAGGAACACCGATATAAGTTAAGGGTTTCAATGGCTCCAAAGACACCATAAATATAAAGCCGAAAATATATCCATACAGATCTGGAAAAAGATTGTTCGAATAAACATAATTTATGCTTTTGAATTAGAACGGAAAGATATATTATTAGGAAGACTGTTTTTATTAGGAAGACTGTTTTTAAATAATTACCTACCAAAAGAAATCACAGACAAATACTTAATCCTAACAACCTCATGTAAAGAAAAATTAAATGCCTTAATACTCAAAAATAGTAAAAAGAAACAAGTACCATGGGTAAAATGAAGCAGCCAAACAATCCAAAAACGTCATAAGGAAAGAACAAATGAAATTATCTTACATGTATATGACAAAACGAATTAGCAAGTACAGAAAAAAAAAATGGATTCTTTATATTCAGAAAAACCATTGCAATTCTGGGAAAAACATAAAACATCAGTAAAAATGGAACTCATCAAGAAAAACAACATAATCACACAACCCCTACTGAAATACGTACCAAATGACTTTGCCGAATTCGACAAACACATACATGAATTGCTAAAAGAAGGTTACATAAGAGAATCTAATTCAAAACACAGTAGCCCAGTAGATAAAAACTATGGATCAGTTTTAAAATATCGATATAATAATAATCCACAAGAACCAGACATATTATGACATATCGACACAGTGTAAATGGGAAATCAATCGAAAATAATTACTAGCTTTATATTATGACATATTACATTTTGAAGTGTACGTTGTCTTCACAAAATTTATAGTCAGGACAGAGAACACTCAAGTAAAGCATTGGCTAAACGCTGAATTAGAAAACTCGATAATAAAAAAAGAAATATGATGCTTAGTTAATGAAATAAGATTTTTTTATTTCAAGGTCGAAATATTAAAATTAGCAGACAATTGTTTTGCGCATATACTGTCAAGAGATGAAAGGCTACAAACAGGTAAGAACTAAAATATCTTCTACTCTATTGATGTTGAAGATAAACGTTCTAAACTTAAAAGTAGATATGGAACTATTTAAAACCCAGATCGAAGAACTACAGATATTTAAAACCCAAAAAGACAATGAAAAAACACTAATGGAAACCAAGGGACTAATAACCCAATTCACACCAAAACCAGAAACCAAATCCATGAAATTTAAAAACCAAAATCTAAACAACGGGTTTATAAAACCAGAAACAAGGATCAAACCAGTCCAATTCACACCTCCTCAAATCCAGACCTATGTCCAAGCAGTATAAAAACAAAGAAAAGAAAGTCAGCATTTGCTAGTAGCTAACTACTTAAGAAATCTAAAACAAGTTACCGATTTCCTTAACCAAAACCCTAGAGAGAAAACAACCAAAGGAAAGGGATATACTACTATCCCATTACCTGACATAAATAAACTAATTGCCTACCTAGAAGCCAGCCCTAACCTAGTAAAGACAACTTACAGCTATGGCTTCCTACATACCATAAAGCAGCTCTTGTACATATCTGAATTTTTGCAGCACAAGCAGAAGTGTTAAATGAGATAATTATTCCCCCATATATTGTGCAAAAATAGGACTTACAAAAGAAATGATAGAACCAGAAGTAAAAGTTCAACCAGAACTACTACTTCCTGAACTACTAGAAATCTTCTCTAGAAAAAGAGCAAAGAGCATTCAGCTTATATTTGAAGAATTACTACACCAATATAATGAGCAAAATATATGGCTTTACGAAAGCAAAGGTTACCAAATTAGTTACTCACAGTCCCAAAAGACAAAAGATACTCTACTAGAACTATACATGTATGTAATAATTAATAAACATAGAATTACAGCCAAGCAAAGAAATAATGAAACAATCCAGCTAGAAAATCCCTTCAAATAACTAAGAACCATAGTACAGGACAACGAACCTTATTACTTAGAAAATGAAACAAATGAATTAGAAGTAATAAAACACAGAATGAGCATAAGTAAACCAAGCCAGGTGGCAGAAACCAGCTATAAAACAGATCAATTTTTTATTAAAGCAGTAATAGATGATAATAAGAATATTAATAGACACAGGATCAGGCGAAAATTATATAACACTTGACCTAATAGAAAAGGACCTAACGTTCCCGAGCATCCATAAATACAAACACATACAAGGCAATATAAAAAAAATAATAATAAAGGAAGTGTTGCAAAAGAAGTAATAATATCAAATTATAAATTTATGATTTCATTTGAAATTCAAGAACCTAGAAACAATGGACTAATTGATATAATTCTAGGAAATAAATGGCTGAATAAACATGATAATTAAAGAATAGAGAAAGAAATAATGGAAATACAAACACTAGGGAAAAGAATTATAATTCCACGAGACTTAGATGATTAAAAGAACCGGAGACAGAATTTACACAAGAATGTAAAATAAAATATAACCAAATAATACAACAAGAACTAAGTCATAAATTTAAAATTTTCATATTAATCAATAAATTCATCAATAAACTAAAAGACTTACTAGCAGAAAGATGGGAGATGGATAGAGAAGTAATGGAATATGGATATCAATCTACAGAATTATGCAGACTACTCAGACTATGATGATTATATAATGGCCATAGAAGACAGAGCATTTGGATAGATGATACCAAGAACGAACACAACAGAGTTTGTCAGATAGTGTGAAAAAAAGTATGGAAAATTGAGAAGAGAGAAACTAAGACATGACTTTAAAATATACATACTAATAACACGTTTCATACGAGAACTACAACAAAGGGTTATTGGAACATGGTATCTAAGAAACATAGATCTTTAGAAACTGAAAGGATACACTACTTTATGAATAATAATCAATATTACCAATACAGCCCACCTCAATCAGATGATGAATAAAACAGATACATGAATATTAGCAAAGACAAATTTATATATATATACTCGTAAAAAAATAGTTAGGGGTTATAACAGTAGGTATGATACTCTCTACATAGACACAGGTGCACAAATAAACATATGCAAAAGAAATTGCCTGCCAGACTAATGTTGGGAACAATTAGGAACACCGATAGAAGTTAAAAGGGTTTCAATGACACAAAGGACACCATAAAATATAAAGCCGAAAATATAAACATACAGATCTGGAAAAAGATTGTTCGGATAAACAGAATTTATGCTTTCGAATTAGAAGGGAAAGATATAATGTTAGGAAGACCGTTATTAAATAACTACCTACCAATGGAAATCACAAACAAATACTTAATCCTAACAACCCCATGTAAAGAAAAATTAAGTGCCTTAATAGTCAAAAATAGTGAAAAGAAACAAGTACCATGGGTAAAAGGAAGTAGCCAGACAATCCAAAAACTTCTTAGGGAAAGAATAAATGAAATTATCTTACATGTATATGACATAAACGAATTAGCAAGTATAGAAAAAGAATTGGATTCTTTATATTCAGAAAATCCATTGCAATTCTAGGAAAAGGCATCTGGGTGTCCACCGTATGAGGCCTGACCTTAATGCGGTCTGTTCGGCGCCATTCATCTAGCCAAACGCCATAAATCAGCCATTGCAGTTCCGGCAGAACTTTGAGAAAAAAAAAATAAGAATTATATTTTCCTCATTGTTTCTGGTTTAAATTGACAGTTACGTTTTAGTTCACAATATGTTTTCTTTACTCTCTTTTCCTTGTAATTATGATGTTCGCTTGAACATTGGAAATACTACACAAGAAAAGGAAGTGCAGAGAACATCTACCTCTGCTTGGCTAGTGGAAGAATAGAACTGAGGGGTGAAAGAATCGAAAAAAAAAAAGGAATTTGGTTCCCTTGCTGTATGAACCCTGTGGGATGTATTATTTCCTTGTCAGTCAGGAGGCAATGAATCCCTGCATTTGGTGGAGCCGATCGGAACCCTCTGATTCTGGGGCCTTGTTGTTTGCTTTGTTCCTATGCTCCCGGATAAATGTTGATCAGGGCATCAGCAAATGTACACCAGCCTATGCTACTATCTGTCCGGCATCATCCAGCCGATTGCCAGATCAGCGAAAAATTAGAAAAGTAAGGAAAACATAGATGGTTGTATTTGCAGGTTCTGTTTCGGCACTCCCACTCTTTTGATCATCACAACAGCGAGATCAGCATGCCCAAGACGTTTCACAAGCTCCTGCGCTTGGGTAACCAATGCCCACCATTGGCATCAAACATCCTCTGACCAACCAGTCAGTGGAAATAGAACTCCCGATGGAATTTTGAGAAAGAGGCAGGGCTCCCCTGCCTTGATAAGAAGGTGCTAAGAAAGAGAAAATAACATGAAACGTAAATGGAAGTCAAAAAAGAGGTATGTCCATCCAAATTACTGATTTGCGCCAATTTTTGCCCAAAATTTATGTTAAAAGGGGTTACATCTTCTCAACTTTTATCCCACAGTGTTCGATGTTTTAAACAATGAGAAAGGGGGGCATGAATGTGTTATCCCTAATTGTCAATTTATAACTTCCAAATCAAGAAGTCTTTTATTCTTTTATATGCTCTCCAACAAGTTTACATGATACATTTTTAATAAACTTAGTGAATTTGAATATGACAAGTAAAATATGTCACTGTGTCTTGCAAAACAGACATCATAGTATGCCATTTGGCCTTGATTTGAAGAGAACCGAAACAATATTGGGATCTGGATGTGTCGATATAAAGAAAGAGGGACGTAGTGAAATAAAATTGATACAGAATGACAATCTCTTTTGCCTTGACTAAATTTCTAGTTATGATTTGAATGCTTTTTTTTTTGGTTGAATCATGCTATATACTATTTGAAGTTGGATCTGTTTTCTTGTTTAAATCAATATTAGTTGTATTGTGGGTATTATCATATTCAGATCCATGATTGATATGATGTGGATCAGTTATTTAGTTTTCGATCTGACTATGATCCACTTTGCATTTTGGATATCTCTATTGTACATCCATATTTATTGTATGGTTTGATGTCGTTGAGGTTTCGATCCATGTATGTCAAACCTTTATATTCTTTAAGATCTGAATTTGTTTGGACTTCGGTTAAAAATTCATATCCAGTTCATATTGGTTCCAAATATGTGGTATCATGTTTGTGTTTTGTCCATACTAACATTAGATATGACATGATTTTTTTTACATATCCATTTAGTTGTCGAATTTGGATCTCACTATAAACATTGTACTCTTTTGGAGCATCGACTGATTTAACTTTTTAGATCTTTTGTTTAAGATCTATATCCTGCTTGTATTGGACATGAACATAATATGATAGTCATTGAATTTTTAGATCCAAAGAATTTATGACATTGAAAAAAAAATGAATTACATGTTCAATGTGAGTACCAGTAGAGTCCAAAAGGATGTATTTCTTTTGCTCCTTATAAAAGAATATCTTTGAACAAAGACTAAAGAAGACATATTGTGTTCATCTTAGGTAAAAGGAACAGTTAACTTACTGTATGTTGGTTATGCTAAGCGAAATAAGGCAACACTCTTAGAACATGATGAGATTCAACCTATAACAGGCTTGATTCATGATAGATTCTTTTTATGAGAATGAATTTGTTTCTAATATGTGCTCAAGAAGTGCAAAATAACACTCTTGAACTAAAATCCATACTAGTATGAATGCTTTTGTTTGGAGACTTGTAGCACTAGCGGATGCTAACTTTATTTGCCCTTAAGGGTGATGGATTAATCTGGATACAAACCTGCATCGGTCTAAAAAACCCTGAATCGGTCTGAAAAACAATTGAACCGGTCTAAAAATGGCTAAAATCAGTTCCAAAAAGTACGAACCGGTTCTGAATCAAGTCGAATCGGTCTTAAACCAAATGAACCGGTTCGATTCTCTTCATAATCAGCTTAAAAAAGAACTGTTTTACAAAGCTTAAATCGTATGAATACGGGACATGTCTGATATGACCTGATCCAGATCTGAAGGGTTCCTATTTTCAAAATTTAAACCATAGGGATACATGTCGGGTCCGGCGTGACCCGACCCGGATCCAACATGACAAGACCCGGATCCGAAATTCTTAAATGCAAGAATTTTAAATCTGAACTCACGCAGCCTCGGGCGGCAAAGTGAATTTTTGTTTTGTTTATTCTGATGGATCTGGATCGGGTCTGACATGACCCGACCCGGGTCCGAGCGCCCGCTCGACCTCGCGAGCGGTTCGCAGGCTGCATCTCCACCGGCAGGCCACCGAATAGCGTGGGTGGCCGTCGGCGGGTTGCGCTAGGACGGCCGGTCGTCACCTGCCGTGACGACCGGCTGTCGCTCGCCAAACCGGGCGGATCTCGGCCTTCTCCTTCCCATCCCCAAATCTGCCCCTTTTCTCCCTTGGGTGGCTGCAACGGTGGCAAGGAAGCCACCAGCAGGCCACCAAACGACGTGGGTGGCCGCCAGCGGGTTGTGCTAGGATGGCTGGAGGTCGACGACGCCCACCAAGACGGCCAGAAACCTGGTCGCCCCCCTTCCCTTCCTCTTCCTCTTTTGTGGCTGCCACGGAAGCCTAACTGCTTCCATTGCCCACGCCGCCGTCTCTACTCGCCTCATGGTGGGTGTCGGCGGGTCAACTCACGACGGCCAGACGTCGCCCAAATGGCTGGTTGTCGCCCGCCAAAACGGTGGAATCGACCGTCGCCCAAACCTTCCTACCTCATGGTCTCACCGAGGGTGGCTTCCACCGTTTCTTCAACAACCCAAAAAACAGTACGAGGGGTAGAAGGAGATGCAGTAGATAATGGAAAAACGACACGGCCCGAGCAAACGCATAAATTAATCCAAAAATTATGCGGACACAACAACAAATAACGCAAACAATTCATCGATTCATCAATGAATACAGGGCTATGATATCAATTGATGGGGAGCTTTTCTCATGCATACACAGAACCGAATATGTCCTAAACAGGATCATGTTCATGCTAAATCACTAAATCAAAAATTTAACTGTAGCGGAAGCGTGTGTGAATCCATCTGAACAGCACGGACGGTAGATCGCAGTATGATTTTCTAGGGTCTGTGCGGAGCACGTGTTGTTTCTCTCAGATGGAGAAGCGACAACCCTATAAAGCAATGTTTCAAGTCTCATGTTATGCTCTATGCATGACCTCAGGGACCACTACCCTTTTATATTAAAAGCAATTATGAATTCAACTCATCAAAGAGACCGTAATTGCGTACAGGTATCTATACATTATAAAATTACTTCATATCATATAAAATAACATAATATCTCGAAACTTAATCACTTAAGCAAATATTTACATTAAGACAACCATAATATCTGAAATTCTTTATTGACATATGCCGGCCCACCAAATGATCCTTATAGAACCACGTCCTCAACCGTTAATCATCGGCTTTTTAGGGAGTTTTTGAAGGGGGAAGGCAGAGAAATCACCAAACCATGGCAAATGAACAGATTCACCGGCAATTGGGCGTCAGAAACCCTTCTCCTAGTCGAGTCCCTGGCTTTTATGGCGCGAGGAAGAGGAAGACGGGCGGGAGGGACAACCACGTGCTGGATGTCATCAAGCTTCTCGGTAGTAGATGAAGTTAACAAAATGAGTTGATGCTATATATCTAAAAAGTACTTGTTATGAAGGCATTTGGATCATTTTAACTAACTAATCTGACTTGGCTTAGTGATAAACCAGGTTTAAATTGTCACAAGTATGGTGGAAAAGGTTTCATTTTATACAATATAAAAAAGTTACGTATTGTTTTAATATTAACGGGGAAAAATTAATATGGTAATTAGGAGGACTATTCATATACCCAATTGAATGAGATCAGATGACGGATCTGATAGAATGCCAGAACAAATTTCAACCACACACACACACACACACACACACACACACACACACACATATATATATATATATATATATATATATATATATATATATATATATATATATATATTCCTACCGATTAGCAGAAAAACTACAAAATCCACAATTTTCTTTAAGTTCTTTCATCAATTCATCCGTCTGCCAATAGTTGACTCCATCCAATTATCTGCTCGAATAGAAGTCCATGTAGTTGGGTCTGGAAAAATAAATTGGATCTGATTGCGTACTGATAAGATATGAAGCCAAGGTTTGGGTCTCATTCAAAAATCCAACAAGTCTGAGCGTTCACATTGCAAAAGAGCTTAAGCTAGTTGAACCCATATTGTTTTTCATAAATCCACATCTGAGTCTGAAATCTTATGGGTCTTCGACCGCCTCTTGCCACCAGAACTTGAGCTGGTGAGACTTGGATCTGCTTTAGAAAACCTTATGGTTGATGCTCATGCATACTGATCCTGATTAAGCCAGGGCAGCGGGCCTAGATACCCAGCCCAATAATGTATGGTGCAGTCTAGGGTCGGTCCGATGGGGTTCCATTCAGGCCAATTAATTTTTTTTATTATTTTAATTTAATAATAATACAAATTTTATTATTAAAAATATATTTTATATTAAAATTTTGATTTTGTATTAAAAAATATTTTTTATTTAATCTGGCTGGGTCGGGCCTGGAATCGACTTTCCCCATTCAGGCTGGGCCAGCCAGATGCCCAATTCCTGATCTATGTGATGCACCAATATCCAGTGATCTGATCTTGATCCGTATTATCGGCTTGGGTTGGCAAACACTTGGCGGACCTGATATGAACTTGGCTTGATGAAGAAGAACCCACTTACTGCTTGCGAAAATCAGTTTATGATGTGATAAATATTGCGGAGTTATACTTGTTACTGCTAAGTGGTGTGGTTATTGCTGAATGGGGACTATGATAATATTCTGGATCCAAGCATGGGTTTGGATCATACTTGGATATCAGCTGCCAACCTGAATGAAATAGCCAGTTCCGCAATTGCGTGTGAGAAGAGGATGTAACTTGCATGAACCAAGTCATCCATATTTGTGTTCAGTCACGGCTCTCTAGTCATCCTTCAAATCACATTGGAATAACAAAATTATAAAATAATTTTTGTTCATCTACCCAAAAGCAAATACTGGCTTGATTTGGCTACTCTCTGTGCATGTGTGTGTGTCAGGAAAATGGTGAAGTTCTCAAAGGAGTTCGAGGCTTAGTTAGTTCCCGAATGGAAAGAAGCTTTCTTTGAGTACCGGGGGCACTCAAGCAGAACATGAAGCGAATCATGCTTCTCGGGCAGAAATCAAAGAGTGTTCATCACGGCCATAACACTGCATCAGTGGACCGTCTCCATCTTCGGCCCTTTTGGCTACATGGGCACCAAAATTGCCGACATTCTTCAGCAAGGCAGACGAGGCCGCCTCATAATTCAGGTGAATATGTAATGAATGGTTGTTACATGTCCCGACCATTTCCCGCATGTATTTTGTCTGCATTTTTCTTCTAATTAGGAATGTTGCAGACTGATAGGCAAGAGAAGACGAGGAAAGTTTGTACCAAAGGTGAGAAAGAAAGCATGAGGAAAAGAGAGAAACGAAGAAGATGAATGAGCCAAAATATAATATTCATTCAATATACGTATGAGTATTTATACAAGTTTACAGATATGTACAGATCCAAAAATCTTGGGATTGGAAGATCTCTATCCTGTGTAAAAGGAATGATTATCTTGATTTTATCTTTCCTAAAAATTAGCTTGCTAATTTTCCTCTCTGATATATTAGTTTGTTGATTTTCCTATCCAATACTCCCCCTCAAGTTGGCGTGTGCAAATCTGAAACACCCAACTTGATTCTTAGATTTTGAAAAATGTCTCTCCCCATTGGTTTAGTGAAAATATCAACTAGTTGCAAACATGATGATACATGATGTGTCTGAATTATTCCTAGCTGATTTTTTTCTCTTACAAAGTGACAATCTAGCTCTATGTGTTTCGTTCTTTCATGAAAAATCGGATTTGCTGAAATATGGAAAGTTTCTTGATTGTCGCAATATAAATCGACAGGTTTATCATGACTCCACCCCAAGTCATTCAATAAGGCTTTTAACCAAACAACTTCACAAGTTGTTAAAGTCATTGCTTGGTATTCTGCCTCAGCAAAAGATCTGGCAATAGTAGTCTGCTTTTTTGACTTCCAAGAGATAGGACTATTTCCTAAGAACACAATATATCTACTAAATGATTTACAAGTGGTGGAACAACTCGCCCAATTTGAGTTACAGTAAGCCCTTAATTGTTTAGCACATGAGGATGATAAAAATATTCCTTTTGCTGGTGATGACTTCAGATGCTTCAATACTCTTAAGTGTTGCTTCATGATGTGTAGTTTGTGGTGATTGAATGAACTAACTGAGAACTTGGACTGAATACATTATGTCTGGTTGAGTAATAGTTAAATAAATCAAACGTCTGACCAACCTCCTATATTAAGCTGGATCTTTCAGTGAAATACCATCATTGGGAGTTAATCATAATTTTTGCTCCATTGGAAAGTCCATAGGCTTGGCTCCCATCAAACCTTCATCATTCAGGATATGCACAATATATTTTCTTTGACTTAGAAATATTCTTAATGGCGCTCTTGCAACTTCTATGCCAAGAAAATACTTAAGTATTCTCAAGTCCTTAATATGAAATTTTGAATGTAAATATTGTTTAACTGAAGCAATTTCTGATTCATCATTTCCTGCAATGATAAGATCATCAACATAGAAAAGAACAACAATAAACTGTTTTTCATGTTTCCGAGTAAAGAGCATGTAGTCAGTTGATGATTGAATGAAACCAGCGCCTTTAAGTGCTGATAACAGCTTGTGAAACCAGTTGTGAGGTGCTCGCTTGAGTCCATATAAAGACTTATGAAGACGACACACTTTATTACTTGAATACTCCCCCTCACGTAGAAGGCCTGGTGGAATGGTATAAGTACTCACTTCCATTTGATATAAGTACCATCCTTGAATAGAAGCAACCGAAGCAAATCTCTCATAATAGCCAATGTTAATTTTGCAACCGAAGCAAATGCCTCATAATAATTAAGGCCATCTAGTTGCGTGTACTCTTTAGCGACAAGTCTAGCTTTGTAGTGTTCAACACTTCCATTTGATCGTTGTTTTATCTTATAAACCCAACGACAGCCAATTGGATGTGTGTTTGGAGGTAAAGTAGAAATAGACCATGTACTGTTTTGTTCAAAAGCCCGAATCTCATTAGTCATACCACTTCGCCAATGTCGATACTTAACCGCTTCAACATACGAGCTAGGTTCAACATCACTCATGATAGAAGTTAAAAAGGCATAATGAGATTTAGAGAATTTGGGATTAGGTAGATAATTGTGTATGTGATAACGTGTACCTGAGGATTGCTTAGTTGAAGTAGATTCTTTAGGTGGTGAACTTATAACCATCACATTGGAACACACATAATCTTGAAGATAGGATGGTGGATGACGAGTACGGCTAGATCGGCTTAGAGCAAGTGAGTCTAGAGGAGGTAGATCATCTGACATAGGCCGATGATATGAAACATACGAGACTGGCTGATTTTGGTCGTTGTTGATGGAATCGTGATGTTGAATGGGCGATAGCGGGGAGGAATTTGCTGAAACACCATTCTCACACGATGACATATATTTCTTGCCAAGGTAATCTTCTTGAGGGTGAGGCAAAACAACATTGTTCAAATCATTTGTATGGCATTTTTCGGTTAAAAATGGAAAATTATCCTCAAAGAAAGATATATATGTGCTTGTAAGAATTTGTTTGGTTTCCAAATCATATACACGTTGTGTGCACGTGATCAAAACTTATGCATTGGGTTTAAATTTTTGGCATAACACAAACAACCAAAAACATGCAAATCTTCATCATTTGGCTCCTTATAAAAAAGAAGTTCAAAAGGAGACTTGTCATTTAAAAGAGTTGTCGGCATTATATTAATTAAAAAAGTTGCTGTCAAAATATATTCACCCCAAAAAGTAACCAAGAGATTTGCTTGAAACCTAAGTGTTTGTGCCATGTCTAGTAGATGACGATGCTTCCTCTCAACATGTCCATTTTGTTGAAGAGTTTCAACACATGGGGTTTGATGTTCTATGCCATGCTCAGAAAATATATTTGCATATTATGAGCTGTAAATTCAGCACCATTATCACTCTGAACACATTTTACATGGGTATTGAATTGAGTAAATACCATGGCACAAAAACGAGTTAAACAAAAAATGTTTCGGATTTGAACCTCATCAAGAAAACCCAAGTAGATCGTGTAAAATCTACTATTGTGAGGGAATAATGTGCTCATGTGTATGATGGCGTGGCATATCCTCCCCAAATATCACAATGAATCAAGTTGAAAGGATCACTTGCTCTACTAGTATTAGTGGGAAATGGCAAACGAGTAAACTTAGCTCTAAGACACGCATCACAAGGAGAATCATGCTTGGAAATAGAAATGTTTTCATTCAATGAAACAGTATTACCGAATGAAGGATGTCCAAGTCTCATATGCCATATATGAGTTGTCTTATCACCATGGAAAGCAAGCAAAGAATGTGAAGTAGGCGAAAGAAGAAGATGGTAAAGTCCACTGCTTAAATTACCTACTCCAATCAGCTTCCTCGACAAAGGGTCCTGGAAAGCACAACAGGTTGAGAAAAAGACAGCAATACAACTAATAGTCTTGGTAAGCTTTGGAACTGATAGTAATTGCATTTAAAATCATGAATATATAGGACATCAGTAAGTTGAATATTAGCTCAAAGATAAACTGTTCCAGTAATAGAGACTAGTGTTTGATGCCCATTTGGTAGGTTGATCACACGATATTTTGGTAATGTTTTGATATTAGACAGTAAATGGAAATGAGGTGTCATGTGGTCTGAGGCTCCAATGTCAATAACCCAAGGAAAATGAGTTGTGAATGGTTGTTTACCTGCTCGATTTGCAGCAACCGATAAAGTATCAATATTCAACCAAGATGCCAATTGACTGATTTATTCTTCGGCAAGTTGTGACAAAGCAGTATTGACATTTACGTTGTTTGCCGATGTTCCTCCCTGTCGCACCTTTTCAGTTTTAGGAGAATCACAAGGTTAACCAAGAGTTATAACCATGGCGGAATATCAACAAATAAGAATATCAGCGAAATATCGACAAATAAGAATTATATAAGAAGCACAATGGGCAGGTGGTGGTGATAAGGTATTGTCGGCACTTCTGGACATGGTGACCAAAGACTCACCGAGGACCGAACAGTATGGCAGAATATTCCACCAGGATTCTCCTTTTCACCAGCAATTTTCTTCCACTGCCGGAAAATATAAAAAATCACCAAAAATTTACTGTGATCGATTTCTCCATCGTCTGTGGTCCAAATCTGACGTTCTACCCCTCGATTTGTTCAGAATTTCATCCTCTATCTTCCAGAATGGCTCTCCACAAGATTTGATTCCGATTCAGCACTAATTTTGGGCTTGAAACTCTCGGGTATCGCCTAAGGAGGGGAAACTAGATTTCCGATTAGTAGATACTCAAATCCAGCATGAAAATCTTAAAAATGAGGGTGCCGAAGCACTCTCCGTCCATGGATCAACCTTTGAGAATGATCAGCTGATGGAAAACAGCTGGAAAGCCCTCAAATCGATCCGAGTGTCCCTTGGAAGGCAATGGCGTCCACCTAAGAGTAGTTGTGCTTCAAAAAAAATTCGTTTCTCTCCAATGACAGTCTCAAAAATTTTGAAAAAATTCTCGAAGATCCTTGAGACGTAGACGATTCCAGAGACCTATGGCGCCATAGGTGAATCTTCCTAGAGAAACAGCGCCGAGGGTTTTCGTCACAGCTTCCCTGTCGGCTTCCTCTGTTTTTATGCTTCTCACTGCCGTTTCGATGTAGACTCGTGAAGCCGCCGCCAGAATCGGGAATGGGCAGAGAGACTCTGCCGTTGAAGGTGAAGGCAGAAATGGAGGACTCTGATGATGATGACTGAAAAAAGAAGAAACCGGAAAAGAACCCGAGGCTCAGCCTCACCGGTGAACACAGTCGGCTTTTGGAAGAGACCGACAGACAAAAAAACTGTATCCTGCTTGTTTTCAAATAAAAAATGAGGTGTCTGGTGGAAACGGGAACACTTTTGGTGAGATTCCACGTTACTTTCTCACTATTCTTTCTACAATGCTCTGATACCATGAGAAAGAAAGTAGGAGGAAAAGAGAGAAACGAAGAAGATGAATGAGCTAAAAGATAATATTCATTCCATATAAGTATGAGTATTTATACAAGTTTACATATATGTACACATCGAAAAATCTTGGGATTGGAAGATCTCAATCTTGTGTAAAAGGAAAGATTATCTTGATTATATCTTTCCTGAAAATTAGCTTGCTGATTTTCTTCTCATATATTAGTTTGTTGATTTTCCCCTCCAATAAGAGGGACCTGGCAACTCTGTTCACGGAGGACGACAAGGTGAAGGCGTTAGTTGTTCGCCTGCTTGGAGGAGCAGCTCAACAAGGTGAACCAGTTCTGCGAGTCCAAAGAGGCCAAGTTTCTTGAGAGAGGCCACATACTCAAGAAGCAGCTCCATGTCCTTCTCGACCTAAAGCGCATGTTTCATGATAGTCAGCGGAGGGTATCCTCTGCCAGGAGAGCCTCACTGGCACGGGGAAGGGATTGACGGTGGTGGATGCCACAGGGAAGGTGAAGGCAATGAAGATGGAATAAAAGGGAAGAAGGAGAAGGGGTAGCAGATCGAGTTGCTGGCGAATCTGGGATGAGTCAAGGTAGAGTCCACTTGGATCTACCTACTTCCAAAAAAAAAAAAAAATTTACATAAAAAAAATTTTAAGTTTACACAAAAAAAATTTTTGCTTGCATTATATATATATATATATATATATATCTTCGTGAAAGAGGTTTATGGCACTATAGATTTATGTGGTTTCATTGACAGGCTAGAGAATGAACACTTGAACAATGTGGGTAAGTTCAGGGCTGTGAAGGCGGTGCAGCTTCCTTTTCAGGAGATGGATGACGATGAGGAAATAGTTTGATTGATTAAAGACTAGGAGAATTGCTAAGTTGGCTTTCTTAAACCCAATAAGATCGTGCTAAGGGAGATTTGATCCGGTTATAGAAATCTCAACACTTATTCAGTTTGAGGTCTTATGGTATTTGTGAAACTCTGGATGTTTATATATATATATTGATATATATAAGCATGTTTGTATTGGATTCAGATTGTAAAATTAAATTTTTGGTTTGGATATGATTTTTCCTAGTTCATATTTGAATCCAATAAAACAATAAAGAGTATATCTGATTGGACAAAAAATTTACATAAAAAAATTTTAAGTTTACACAAAAAAAATTTTTGCTTGCATTTTATATATATATATATATATATATATATATATATATATATATATATATATCTTCGTGAAAGAGGTTTATGGCACTATAGATTTATGTGGTTTCATTGACAGGCTAGATAATGAACACTTGAACAATGTGGGTAAGTTCAGGGCTGTGAAGGCGGTGCCGCTTCCTTTTCAGGAGATGGATGACGATGAGGAAATAGTTTGATTGATTAAAGACTAGGAGAATTGCTAAGTTGGCTTTCTTAAACCCAATAAGATCGTGCTAAGGGAGATTTGATCCGGTTATAGAAATCTCAACACTTATTCAGTTTGAGGTCTTATGGTATTTGTGAAACTCTGGATGTTTATATATATATATATATATTTGAGGTCTTATGGTATTTGTGAAACTCTGGATGTTTATATATATATATTGATATATATAAGCATGTTTGTATTGGATTCAGATTGTGAAATTAAATTTTTGGTTTGGATATGATTTTTCCTAGTTCATATTTGAATCCAATAAAACAATAAAGAGTATATCTGATTGGACATTCTATATATCGTGCAATAACAAAAGAAACGAATTCCCTATTTCATGTTTAATTTCCATACGGGTTCTGATCTATATTTTCATGTTAGAAAGGAATGAACCTCGACCCAATTCCTGCAACTGCAACCCCTTGGCTGGACGATCATTTGATTAAAATGTAACTTCTAGGGGGAGGAGAACTTTTTTAGAACCTATTCCAGGATGCCATGGCAATCAAAGACATGTTAATTAGCACAAGACTACCCGAGCCCATATTGCTGCATCAAATAATTTTCCAATATCTCAAATCAAGCACTTGGTGCTTGGTTTGATTCATTAATGGCTTATTGAGACTCAACTCATAATGTGACTGTCCAAAACTTCTTTCAAGCAGCCGTGAAGAAAATTGTTAGTATTGTCTAACCAATGCCATGCTTGCAGTTCTACGCGTTCATGGTCCGCCATAGCCAGAACCCCATTTTGAGGCAGAATAATCCATTTTCAGCAGTCTTGCCCTCTTCTACTGTTCCTCTACTCTCTGGTCAGATTTTCTCTTCCAGCATCCTTCCCCATTCTGGAGTCCGGACCACAACAAATTAAGCTGCCGGTGTCCAACCTCGGGTGAAATGTTTCCATCTGCATAGGCAAGGTTTTTCACTTTTCAAATGTAATCTCTCTCAACCAGTTTCCATCTCATGGTTTTTATGCATTTTCAGTCTTACCCTTATGAATCTTTTATTAGTTTCATTATATATATATATACATATATATATATATATATATAGAGAGAGAGAGAGAGAGAGAGATTAATTTCCTGCACGTCTTTAACCATGTGCTGCAGTAGGCTTTAAGTTTTTTAATTTTCCAGTTTTTTTCTTCGGTTCTAAACCACTCGTTGGAATTCTTTTACCTTTCATTTCTATTCAACAGATTCAAGCCAACTTTTGTAGCGTTGCTTCAAAGTGCTTTTGGTTGGCAACAGGTTAAAATCTGATTGTGATTAACCAAGCACTAATTTAATTTCTCTCATTTTCTTGAAGCTAAGAAGATCATGTTATAAAATTGTGAGCAGTAAAAGGTGTTTTGAGTTGTCATTTTTCAATATCATTTTCTCGTTGATAACATGAGCAAATAAGTTTACATTGTTGTTATTTTAATATTTGTTTTGTATTTTAACATTATTTTTATAGATATTATATATTTAATGTTTTGGTGATGAAGCTTACGCTTGAGTTTGCCTCAGACCACTCTGCATCCCTTCACACACGCCTAACACTTTTCTCTTCAATACGTTCAACTTTGAGCTGAAGGCTCCCTCTGTATTGCTAATCTATGTGCAAAATCTGACTGTTGCAGCTCTGTTTTTGGTGTTTCAAGCCCGATAAAACAACAACAAGGCGCTTATAAGCTGTGTTGGAGGTGAGGATACATCATCAACTTGCAGAAAACAAAGTGAATGATGTTAAGTTCTGATTGTGAACAGAGTTTTGAAGAGAGCAAGAGAGCAGAGTGAGAAGGAAGAGATGGAAGGGAGTAAGAGAAATTGGAATTAGAACCATGAACCTTTCATTAACAACTAAGGCCTTATAACCAGAAGTGGAGGCATCAAAACAAGCAACGTGGCTAACCCACTAACAGGAACTAACTTCTCGCAAGGTAGTGGGAAACCCCCACTACATGGAATAACTGAAATCAACATAACTGATGACGCCTACTAACCGTTACCACGATGCCACAATGGCCATTACACGATTAAGGTCGTGACAATCGACCTCCCTCGGAACTGTTCTTGTCCTCAAGAATAGCAATTTGATTCAATTCGGATATGATGGGGAATTGAGCCTTAATTTCATTATAATCTTCCCATGTCGCCTCATCATCATGTAAATTGGCCCATTTAACAAGTACTTGGATGACTGCCGCATTGTTACGCTTCACCAAACGGCGATCCAGTATTGCCTCAGGTTCGGACCGAATTAGGCCCTCCTTATCAGTGACAGGTGGTGTAGTGATTGGTACTTGTCCTTCCCCAACTCGTCGTTTTAGTAACGACACATGAAAAACTGGGTGGATTGCGCAGGATGGAGGTAGGTCGAGTTTGTAAGCCACCAATCCTATCCGGGCTAGTAAACGGAAGGGCCCATAATACTTGGCTGCAAGCTTGAGGTTGGTACGGATAGCTAGTGAGCTTTGCCTGTAAGGCTAGGGCTTTAAGAACACCCAGTCTCCTACAGCGAACTCCCTCTCACTCCGTTGTATGTCAGCTTGAATCTTCATGTGGTTCTGTGCTTGAACGAGCGAGTCAGATAATAAGCGCACCATTTGAGCATGCCTGGTCGTGTAGTCTGCAACCACGGCTACAGAGGTCTGTTCGCCGCGAATTCCAGGAATGGGAGGTGGCGAGTAACCCACCTCGAAGGGTGAACTCTTGATGGCCGTATGGTAGGAACTATTGTACCAGAATTCAGCTAGTGACAACCAAGTGTTCCAAGTGCTCGGTCGATTGAAACACATTGCTCTTAGATAATGTTCGAGACATTGATTGAGTCTTTCTGTTTGGCCATCAGATTGGGGATGATATGCTGAACTAAGGGCCAGCTGGGTGCCGAATCTTTTGAAGAGCTCACGCCACATATTGCTGGTGAAGACTTTGTCTCGGTCTGAGACCATTGTTTCCGGAAGTCCGTGGTGCTTGAACACATTGTCGAAGAGAGCTTGCGCCACTTGAATGGCAGTGAATGGATGCGCCATGGCAATGAAGTGGCCGTACTTAGAGAATCTATCCACCACCACTAATATCACCTCCTTGCCTTGCGAATGAGGCAATCCTTCTATGAAATCAAGCGCAATGTCCTTCCAATTGCCTGCTGGAATTGGTAGGGGCTGAAGTAAACTGGGGTTTGCCACGGTTTCAGATTTGCAACATTGGCATGTGTCACAATTAGCAACGTATTGATCTACTTCCTTCTTGAGGCCAGGCCAATAAAAATGTCTTTTGATTCGTTTATAAGTTGCTAACCTGCCCGAGTGCCCTCCAATGGCTGCATCATGTAATTGTTGAATAATCTCGTGGCGAAGATTGCTGGAACAGCCGATATAGAGGCGGTTTTTGTAACGCAGCAAGCCATGTTGCAGCTTGAATTTGGGTCTGCCATCAGGAGCTAGTAATAACTCCTCTTTGATTTGAGTTGCCTTGGTGTCCCCAATATAACTCTTCTCAACGGAAGCCCTCCAGGCTGGAATGACTGAGGATATAGCGCTAACCTCGTTTGGAATGTTGTTTGTGTTAGCGAAGCGTGAAAGAGCATTGGCTGCCTTGTTATCAAATCCCCTTCGATAGGTGATAGAGAAGTTCAGCCCCATCAAACGAGAGACACCCTTCCATTGTAAGTTTGTATGAACCTTCTGATCCGTAAGAAATTGTAAACTGCGATGATCCGTCTTGATCACAAAATGGGCTCCCTCCAGATAATGTTGCCAACGCGTCACTGCCGATAGGACAGCCATCAACTCCTTTTCGTAGGTGGCCAATCCAGCATTGCGAGGACCTAATGCTTCACTCATGTAGGCGATTGGATGCCCATGTTGAGTTAAGACTGCCCCTATGCCCCGTTCCGATGCATCTGTTTCCAAGACAAATCCACTATTAAAGTCAGGATATGCAAGTATGGGAGAAGTGGATAGGAGATGCTTGAGATTTGTGAAAGCCTCATCTGCGGCTGGAGACCAGCAGAAGGCGTCCTTCTTGAGGAGGTTAGTTAGGGGTTGCGCCACCATGCCGTAATGCCGTATGAATTTTTGGTAGTAACCAGATAAGCCGAGGAAACCCCTCAACTCTCGGACGGTTTTAGGTGTGGGCCAGCTCAGTATGGCTTCCACTTTCCTTGGGTCGGTACTGACTCCTTCGCCCGATATGACGTGTCCCAAGTAATCAACTTTAGTCATGCCAAACTCGCATTTGGATAACTTGAGGTAGAATTGTTGACGGCGTAGTAACTCTAGCACCATCGCAAGATGCTCAATGTGCAAGGTCCACTCGCGACTGTAAATCAATATCTCGTCAAAAAATACCAGGACAAATTGACGTAAGAATGGAGCCAAAACCTGATTCATTAAGGACTGAAAGGTGGCCGGGGCATTAGTAAGACCAAAGGGTAGCACCATGAACTCATAATGGCCTTGGTGCGTCCGAAATGCCGTTTTAGGCACGTTCTCCTCCTTCATAAGGATTTGGTAGTACCCAGCCCGTAAGTCGAGCTTGGAGAATACCTTGGCGCCATGTAGTTCATCAAGAAGGTCATCAATGATTGGAATCGGATATCGATCCTTGATCGTCCGACAGTTGAGTTGACGGTAATCTACACACAGTCGCCAGCTACCATCCTTCTTTTTAACAAGCAAGACGGGCGAGGCGAAGGGACTGTGACTGTGGCGGATGAACCCAGCATCCAATAGGTTTTGCACTTGGACCTCGATCTCCCGTTTTTGGTGGTATGAGTAGCGATATGGGCGGACGGCTATGGGTGGAATCCCCGAAACTAGTGTGATCCCGTGGTCATGAGAACGTTGAGGTGGGAGTTTCTTGGGTTCTTCAAACAAGTCGCCGAAGGAGCGAAGCAAGGAATGCAACCTGTCTTGGAAATCCATGGGGAGGTCCGATCTGCTGCAAGTAGGAAATCCAAGCGAATTTGATGGTGAAAGCGCTGGCAGCTGGTGGTTAATCTGAAATACCCAAGCCATGTGCTCGATCTGCTGAATGTTGATGTTTTGGGAAGTACTACTAGCTATGAGACAACTGAGCTCCTCCAAGTGTTTTAAATCACCACGATGGCCCTTGAGAATAACCTCCTTCCCGTTCTTTTTAATAGTGGCCTGGGACTGCACAAAATCGAAAGTGATGGGGTTCACCTCCTGCATCCAATCAGTACCCAAGACAAGGTCGTAAGTACCAAGATCAAGAATAAGAAAATCACGTCGAAAGTAACTGCCGCACATCTCCCAGCTCAAGTCAGGGCAAGTTTTGGAGCACCGGACTCTGGTTCCATTGGCTAGAGCAATGGTCATATCCGGGCCGTCCAGACATCTAGGTTAAGAGCATCAACCAATTTGGAGTTAAGAAAGGTTGTGGTACTCCCTGTATCTAATAGAATCAAGACTGGCTTTTGACGGATGTGCCCCCTCAATTTTAAGGTGCCTCAGCCGGTACTCCCATTAATGGCGTGCATGGAGAGTTCCACAAGTTGCTCATCCGGGCTTGGGAGTGGGTGGTCTTCCTCGAGGCTGCCCTCATCTGAACCGGTTTCATCCAAGACGTGAGCTTCACCATGCGGATGAGGTCTGCAAGAGTGTCCGCGAACCCAAGGGGCACCGCAGCGGTAACATGTGGGATCCTTCTTGACCGGATGTTGATCCCGTGGGGTTTTCAGTCCGCCAGAAGGGAAGGGGGTGGACGACGAGCTACGAAATTGGTGTTTTGCAAGTGACTTCAAGGCTGCTTCGTGCAACTTGGCCTTGGCCATGGCCTCCTGAATCGTGAGGGGTGTGTGGGCCCGGACGAGGGGCTGAAGTGGGTCGTAAGTCCACCAAGAAAACAGGAAATGAAGTACTTATCAGACAGGGTGACGTGAGCACGTAACACGTGTCCTTGTAGCTCCTCGAAGCGCTTGATGTAATCAGCGACACTTCCTGTTTGTTTGAGGTGGTTGAATTCAGTAATGACGGTTTCAGAATCTTGAACGCGAAATCTATCGCATAATCGATTCACGAATTGAGGCCAGGTGAGGTCATTGTGGTGGAGCAGTTCATTGGACAGGCAAGTGTCTCCTTCTTCGTTGAGATGGAGGCGGGCGAGCTTTACCTTACGGTGTTCCTCAACGTCATGGACATCAAAGTATTGCTCACATTTTTGAATCCAATATCTGGGATTAGTCGGTGTGAACTCGGGAAAATGGAGGCGAAATGAAACATCACTAGAACGCCGCATCGTAGGGGGAACGGGAGGTTGTGCAGTAGCGGGTGAAGCGGATGATGTTGCTCCCGTTGAGGTGGGGTGGGAAGGTGGTGCTCCTAAGAGTCCGCGATTATCAGAGTCCGTGCCCATCTGAGGACAGGAAGCCCTCGCGTCCTGTAAGTCGGTGAACTTTTGATCAGCTTGCTTCAAGTATTGCTCCATGCGTTGCCAAGATTCCTGAAGACGAAGGTTAATTTCTTGGCGAAAGTCGGCCATGGAGGACTCCAACCATTGGACCAGATCATCAGGTGCTTTGCTGTCGGTGGTTTTGGAGCGTGTAGCCATCCTGTGGCTCTGATACCACTTGTTACGTTCTGATTGTGAACAGAGTTTTGAAGAGAGGAAGAGAGCAGAGTGAGAAGGAAGAGATGGAAGGGAGTAAGAGAAATTGGAATTAGAACCATGAACCTTTCATTAACAACTAAGGCCTTATAACCAGAAGTGGAGGCCTCAAAACAAGCAACATGGCTAACCCACTAACAGGAACTAACTTCTCGCAAGGTAGTGGGAAACCCCCACTACATGGAATAACTGAAATCAACATAACTGATGACGCCTACTAATCGTTACCATGATGCCACAATGGCCATTACACGATTAAGGTCGTGACAAATGAATACTGATAACCACTAGTAGACTGGATGAGACGAAGAGGGATAGGGGTCTCACTTGGGCGATGATCAGGGCTCCTTCAACAGTCACCCGACTGACGACTCAGCTGCTGGACGGAATGGCGGTGGGATCTTGGGCACCGCTGTGGAAGACACCGATCCCCGGTGAGGGACGACCCACGTTCCGCTCCCCGGAGATCGGTTTCAGGCGACGGAGTTGGGGAAGGGAGAACCTCCCGTGAGCGAGGCAGAAAGAAACCGCGGGAGAGAGCGACTGACGGGGAAGGGGGAACACCGAAGACATTCGGTTGCCGATGAGGAAGCAGCCGACTGCAGGTGAGGGACAACCCAAAAGGCCGTTCCAGCCGACGGCGTTGGCATCCTCCGGTGAGCGAGGGAGAGAGAAACCGCGAGAGAGGAGGAGGGATCTTTCGAGGGCAATGATTTCCCTCGTCCACATGGACTTGAGCGGGATTTGATCTCAGCCGCTCGATGAGCGGCATTGATTGCCTGACATTATATATATATATATATATATATAAAAGAAATATGTGCACTACCATGCAGCGGTCGATCAACATAGTTAAAAGATGATATGTAATTAGAGACACAAATAGTTCAGTACCAACCACTTGTACATGTGCAAACAATCAATTTATCATGTTTGTAAAAAACAAAAAAAATTGCCATCTGCTTTCGAGTCACTAAGTGCCAACAACAAATAAAGCTTTTACACCTAGGTGATGGACCCTCCTTCATTTTCTTTCTTTTTTTTAATTTACATGCAACTTTTAAACATTTTATTTATCTTATATAAAAATTAAAAAAAAACTATATTTTAGGCCCTATTAAAATTTTTAAAAGTATAATTTAGTTTTATTTTAAAGTACAATTTACGCCCCTCAGCACGCCATCCTTTTGAAAAGGGTTCAACACTTGGGTAGCCAGTCAAGGTGTTGCCCATGAAGTCCTAAAAATCATAGCACACATGATGCGTTGATGTTGATGTCATTTAACAGCTCATACTTGAACTGTATGAAATCTCAATCTTATGATGTATATGGGCTTTGCAAAATAAAATAAAAAATGGTTCAATGTAATTAGGAAAATTAACAAATAAAGGAAGAAGATGGAATTACCTTATCGCTGAGGATTTGAATCCACCAAATCAGGCATCCACATCCTCAGTATGAAAGGCAATAACCAATTGTGGCGACGAATATAAGGAGGATGAATATAGAGAAGGACGCCGAGTGAGTAAAGGTCTTCCCATAGACCGAACCAGTGCTCGAGCCGTGCAGCCCAGCACCTGAATTTGTGACACAAGAGCTCGCCCACCTCTGTGTGAGTATGTGTGATTGAGAGAAAGAGAGTTTTATGTATCAGAAGAAACTTATATATATATATATATATATATATATATATATATATATATATATATAGATATATATATATATATATATAACTTTGTCTTTTGATTTAGGCGGCAACAATACTATACCTGGAGAAACTTAACTGCTGGAAAGCTTTGGACTAAAAAGTAGCAAAGAAATTCATGCACGTATGCTTTCGTGGGCAGCTGACGCATTTTTCTTTTTGAGCATTTTTGCAGCCCATCACCTTTTCTTTTCGTGCATTTTTGCTGCAACTGGATCAGAGATGTCAATGGTTCAAAAATAATCCAACATCTGAATGAAAATTTGGTATCTGAATCCCAAAAATATCTTGAGGTGTAGGTTAGGTTTATATGATGGCACAACTATATGTACATTTTATGTTCAAAGTTTTATAAGGTTATTGAAGTTGCTACCCCGGTCACTATTTTCACTAAATATTCATCCTTTTGGCAGGTTTCAACTTCTAAACCGGCAGACCTCACAAAATTCTCAACATTACTTTTTTTTGGGAGATCGTGAAGGGGATGGAAGCATCATAGTGACTCCTCCTCCTTACCTTACTAAGAAAGGCAGAACCGCTTGATCCTGATCCCCCAATGAATCGCCACATTGATGACTCCACACCCTCATCCCAATCCCTATTATCATACCCATAACGAGCCCACTTTCCAAAGCCTGCACCGGCCGAGAGCCAACAAATTACATTCATTTACTAAAAGCGAACCCCAAAATCGTGTGCTGTTTTGGGCTGTTAAGAAAACACAGGATGCCCAGATGGCCGGGATGGAGTCCTCCAGCATCTTCCCTACGGAAATGTGACTCGCCTGCCGGAGCAGTATCCTTTCCTGTCAAGAGAGCAAGAGAGAGTAAGGGGAAAAGAGCGAGCGGAGAGGGGAGAGATAAGGGTGGCCGTTCGGAGCCTTCTTGGCTTTTATGGATGCGTTTCTTGTGAATCTCGATGGACACGTGGCATCATCTCATGAAATGATGTGATAAAGAGAAGACAAGGCTACCATCGGTTTGGGTAACTTTTGATCTCACTGGGGCCTCCTCGGATCCTAACCTAAAGAGATCTCTGACCTTTTGCTCAGAGGGGGTGACTACCTGCCCTTCGCCGTGGAAGATGGTGGAGATCTACTTAATATCTGCCTTGCCGCTAACATTTTTGCTAAATTCACGCAAAGGACTTGTGGACCGTTAGAGTTGGATCGAGCCTAGGTCTAGTCATCCATCCAGCAATCAACCATGCTCACATGCTTGTTGACCTTATTTAGAAGCACATTGACTCATAAACCCTTCTTTTTTTATCATCTAAGAGTATTATGTTTGGCAACTTGTTCTCATTTTGGGATAGATTAATACAGTATTCTATGAATCTTGGAGCAAATAACAATTTGTTATTATTGCCAAATGGGCACCAAGTAAAACACCTTTCGACCTCATGTTGTCCAATTGATTAGTATAAATCAGTTATCTTTGGAAATAGCAAAACATGTAAAAATTAGTCAAAGAAAACCTTGTGCTAGGTCCACTCAACTCAATCTAGAGGCAAGAAACTAAGTTTTACATAAGGTGGATTAATTTTACAAGTGTTGCTATTTCGAAAGAAAGCTGAGTAAGAGTAATCAATTGAACAACATCAGGTAAAATGTCTTTTGCTTAGTGCCCGTTTGGCAATAATAACAAATTGTTATCTGCTCCAAGATTCATAGAATACTATATTAATCTATTCGAAAACCAAAACAAGTTGCCAAACATAATACTCTTAGATGACAAAAAAAGAAGGGTTTATGAGTCAGTTTGCTTCTACATAAGGTCAACAAGCATGTGAGCTTGGTTGATGGCTGGACGGCTGACTATTCCTAGGCTCGAGCCAACTATGATAGTCAACAAGCCCTTTGCATAAATTTAGCAAAAATGTTAGCGACAAGGCAAGTATTAAGCAGATCTCCACCTTCCACCACGGCGAAGGACAGGGAGTCATCCCGTATGAGTAAAAGGTTTGAGATCTCATTAGGTCAGGATCCAAGGAGGCCCCGGTGAGATCGAAAGTTACCCAAACCGATGGTCGCCTTGTCTTCTCTTTATCACATCATTCCATGAGATGACGCTACGTGTCCATTGAGATTCACAAGAAACGCATCCATAAAAGCCAAGAAGGCTCCGAACGGCCACCCTTATCTCTCCCCTCTCCTCTCACTCTTTTCCCCTTACTCGCTCTTGCTCTTTGACAGGAAAGGATACTGCTCCGGCAGGCGAATTACATTTCCGGAGGGAAGATGCTGGAGGACTCCACAGTGTGGCAATTCATTGGGGGATAAGGATCAAGCAGTTCTGCCTTTCTTAGTAAGGTAAGGCAAGGAGGACGAGCCACTATTAATATGCTCCCTTCCCCTTTAGGAGCACTATGAATATGTGCCTAAGGATTAAATAGAAAAACTACAAAATCCACAATTTTCTTTAAGTCCTTGGATCAATTCAACCTTCTGCCAATAGTTGGCTCCTTCCAATTATCTGCTCGAATCCAGGTCCATGTAGTTGGGCCTTGCAAAATAAATTGGATCATATTACGTACTGATAAGATATGGACCCAAGGTTTGGGTCTCAATATAAAATCCCACAAGTATGACCATTCACATGTCAAAAGAGCTTAAGCTAGTTGAACCGTCATAGTTTTTCAGAAATCCATTGTTTTCCAGAAATCCATATCTGAGCCTGAAATCTTATCGATCTTTGACCTCGTCTTGCCACCTTTAAGTAGACGATTAATTAGGCTGGGATGGATGTGGAAGTTAAGAACTAGTACATGATAAGTGGCTACAAGTCATAGCCAACAAACACTTAAGGCTGGGCATCGAGCTGGGCCAGACAAGAGAGGCACAAGGCTTGACAAAGTGAGGTTCAGGCTCACCCAAAGCCCTTACTGACAGTCCAAGCCTGACCGGCTTAGTTGTCTAGTTGGGCTCAACCATCAACTTTATGTACATTGAATATCTGGTTTGTTGTCCACCTATATTTGAAACCCTTAATATTTCATAATTTTAACGGATCAAAAACCCTTAACAAAATGCCAATAGTTTTTAAGGATGTTATTAATAACACATAAAGAGTTTCCAAGGAAGTCATCAAGAATGCACCCATAGTTTTTTAAGTAAGTTGATCGCTAGTGTCATTTGCCAATATATATATATATATATATATATATATATATATCTGAGTCAGGCCCCCAATACCTGATTTGGGCCAGCTCAGGCCGATGGTTTTTTTTTTCTAGATGATCCATGCATCAAATGACCAGCCCAAGCCTTGCCCATCACAGGCTAGGTACCCAATTACCCGTCAGGTACCTTGCTCAATGCTAAATCCATTATAGCAGCCTCATTTGCAAAGGACAAGGATCAATTGAATTTTGTGAGTAACCCTTAGGCAATTCATCCACTAGGTAGTCCAAGGTCTAAGTATATGGAATCCAAGCTTTTCTTTTTTGAACCTTCTATCGATTGTCCCCTTGGGCCAACGGATTCTAGTAGCTTTTCTCACCTGTATGTCGCACTTACAGAGTCATGTTTTGCCTTTTTCCATGTCTATGCGTGTATTTAGATATATATATATATATATATATATATATATATATATATATATATATAATGTAAAGTTCATATATACACTTTTTGCAATGAAAATATGGAAAAAACTAGACATATCGGATGTGGGTACTCTCAGTTTGAATCCCACAGCATTAGAGCCACACATCTCCATTGTCTTTGTCATTGTTTTCCCATTTTGGAGGCTTTGTAGAAGTGATTGATAAAAACAAAGTGGGAAAGAATGAAAGACACAATGAAAGGGAGAACCTTTCCTTGTTATCTCATGTTCGTGTTATTTATAGTACAAAGGGTATGATAAGGTAAGGATAGATACTAAGTATCAATATCCTCTCCAACAATAAAATCAGTTTCCAAAACAGAAAATATCTACAAGATAACTCCCCAATTAACGTGACATCATTCCTATCTAGATAGGCAATCGTTAACATTCCCCTCAAGTTGGAGCTCCTGGATCTATCAGTCCCAACTTGCATCTTAATTTATAGAATGGATCTTTTCCTAAAGATTTAGTGAAGATATCAGCAATTTGATCTCTTGAATTGATGTACTTGGTGCAAATCTCTCTAGCCTGAATATTCTCCCGAACAACATGACAGTCAATATCTATGTGCTTTGTTATTTCATGAAATACAGGGGTTGCAACGATGTGGATAGCTGCTTGATCATCACAAAACATCTCCATTTGTCAACTTCGTTTAATGCCAATATCTTGAAAAATGTATTTTATCCATGTCATTCCACCAGAAGTGGAAGTGATTGCTCTATATTCTGCTTCTGCCGAAAATTTTGAAGTAGTTGTTTGCTTTCCTACTTTCCATGAAACTGGGATATCTCCAATGAAGACACAAAAACCTGAAATTTGGATATCGCTTTGGGAAGATAAAAAATTCCATAACTTGGTTTAGACTTTACATAGCGAAGAATACGGAAAGTTGTCTCCTAGTGCCTGGTTCTTGGCTGAGCCATAAATTGACTCAAAATATGGACAATATGCAAAAAGTCCAGTCGAGTAATAGCGAAATAGACAAGGTGTTCAATGAGTCTTTTGAAGAAGGTGGGATCCTTAAGAGACTATTCTCTTTCAATATCTAATTTTAAAAGCTGCTCTATAGGTGTATCAATAGGCTTCGCACAGCTGTAACCAGATTCTTTGAGAATGTCCATCGCATATTTCTTTTGGGATAGAGAGATTCTCTTTTTTATCTGACCACTTCAATACCCAAGAAATAATTTAACTCACCTAGGTCCTTTAATTGAAATTTGGCATTGATAATAGTTTTCAGTTCTCCAATTGCTTGTTTGTTATCTCCTGCAATAATGATATCATCAACATATACAATTATGAATAAATTCTCATTTTTGTTGACTCTTGAGAATATAGAATAATTAGCCTTTGATTGAGAAAAACCGAGATCCTTATGGGCCTTCGTAAGTTTAAAAAACCAGTTCTGTGATGATTGCTTCAACCCATATAAAGATTTCTTTAGCCGACATACCATAGTGCTCTCCCCCTGTTAGCTAAAACCAGGTGAGAGCGTCATATAAACTTCTGTGTCCAAATCCCCATGTAAAAAATCGTAGTTGATGTCCATCTGCAAGATATGTCGACCTTTGATAGCAGCAATGAACAAGAGACACCGAATAGTAGTGATCTTGGCGACAGGAGAAAAAGTCGACACCTTCAGTTTGAGTATAGCCCTTGGCAACAAGACACACTTTATATCTTTCTATTGAGCCGTCAACATAATATTTAATTAAACACAATGACAGCCAATAGGTTGTTTTTCATTTGGGAGAGAGACAATTTCCCAAGTAGAGTTTTCCTCTAGTGCCCATATTTAAGCAGCCATAGCATCGTTCCATTCTTGATGTTGCATGGCGTCAAGAAAGTTGACAGGTTTGTGGTGGCAAAGTACAGAGGCAATGAAAGCTTGATGACAAGGGGTAAAGTTATCAAGATGAAGGAAATGATGTAAATACCTTGTTCTTTTGGAAGTTGTTGATGAGTAGGATGATGTGGGTTGAATCAACAAGAAGCATTGGTAATCTTTGAGGTGAGAGAAAGTCATGTGCTGCCTGGTAGAACGTCTTAGAGGAGGTGTATTGCCTGTAGTAGGGGAGGGTGAAATGATGGGGCTAGGTATTGGTGGTTCATTGGGTGGTGGCATGTGGATATCAGGTGAAGAAGAGGTAGGTGGTGAGGTCTCTTGTGGGGCATGGTACTCATACTCAAATGATTCTTGTGACAATAGGGGCAAAACAATTTGACTATCGGTGGTAGAGATGCTGCAAAAAGGGAATTCATTTTCAATAAATGTTACATCGTGACTAGTTAAAATCTCATAAGTTTCAAGATCATAGACTTTGTAAGGACTTTAGCCAAAGGGATAGCAAATGAAAATGCAACGCCTTGCCTTAGCATCAAACTTATGAGTTTTGAAAATGTTGTAACTGTAGCTAAGACAACCAAAACTTTGAATGTGTTCATATTTTGGAGCACGCCCATGTAAAATTTCATAATGAGTTTTTCCATGGAGGGGCTGAGTAGGAAGTCTATTGAGTAAATATGCAGCGGTAAGGACACACTCACCCCAAAAAATATAATGGTAATTTGGCTTGAAAACGTAGGGCATGGGCGATGTTGAGAAGATTTTTATATTTACGTTCGACGACAACCATTTTGTTGGGGTGTTGCAACGCAAGAATGTTGTCTTTCTATTCCTTTGGAATGTAGGAAAAAGTTCATATCATTTGAAAAAAAATCAAGCATGAAATTGATTTTCTACCATATTGACAAATCTTGAATAAGAAAACACATTTCAGATTTATAACGCATGAGATATACCCATGTACATCGAGAGAAATCATCGACAATAGTAAGAAAATAATGTGCACCCGATAGAGAAGATATTTTATAACGTTCCCAAATATCATAATGAATCAATTGAACAGCATGAGTAGTGGATATAAAACTATTAGGAAAGGGTAATCGAGTTTGTTTAGCAAGATGACATATAGAACAATGTTTATCATTATTAGAAAAATTAAGAGAACTGAAAATAGATTTTAACTGCAAATTGGATGGATGGCCAAGTCGAACGTGCCATAACATGCTTCAGTCTACCCTTCCCAATCTTCCTCCTCAAGCGACAGTCCTGAATGAAACAAGATTGACCATCAAAGGCAACATGACAATCATTTTGTGTAATGAGTCTGAAAATATATATAATATTAAAAGGAAAATGATGGAACACAAAGAACATGAGATAATGTAAGATATGGGTTGAGATGATAGGCCAACTAGTACCATCTGGGAGCTTGACAGGATTAGTTGTGGTAGGACTAGAAGTGAAAAGGGTTGTCAATGAATTAACAATATGGTGAGTAGGCCCGTATCAATGATCCACATTGGAGAAGAGACAGAACAAACAAGAGGGAATGAGAGAGTACTTGCAAGATTGACTTTAAGATTTTTACTATTCATGAACTCCATGAATTGACGATAAAGGTGAGGCATGAAGCTTGTAGGCGAGTCTTGTGACTCTAGGGGGCTTGTAGTTGGGGGCATCTGGTAAGACCAATGCATTATCGGTCATGACAGATTTCGCTTGTGGCTATTGATGCCACGTATTAGAAGATCTCCTCCTTGAAAAACCGATCAGATCATAGCAACGGAGTTTGACATGACCAAGGCACCCACAACGTTCACATTTGGGTCTCATGCTGCCCCTAGCCCTGTTCACATTCTCTTGATTTGGCTCTAGCCCTTTTACAACAGCCGATTTGCTTTCTGATTGAATAGATATATGAAGTTCACATTGTCTTTCTTCTTAAATTAATAATGAATAAGCTTTAGAAATTGATGGACTAGGTACCATGAGAAGTATTTGGCTGTGAATAGCTGTGTAACTTTCATATGAAACCAGTTAAAAACTGAATCAATCGATCATGTTGCTGAATGTCAATAACCTTTCTCATCACCCCACACTCCAAGACGACAGTGTAACATAAGCATCATCCTCCCATATATCGGCTGCATTCTTAGCATATACCACAGTGGTTGACAATGATTTATGAAGAGAGTTAAGAAGCCACGATAAAACCATATTATTGCATATTTGCCAAGAGATAACTAGAGACGGTGGTGCAATAGGTTTTCAATGAAACCATCTACAAAACCCAACTTGTTTTTGGCTAATAAAGCCATCATCATGGCATGTTTCTAGACTTCATAATTTTCTACAGTCAATTGTTGATAAACGAGAGACATACCCAAATTGTCGAAGTGGTGTAAATAATACAGATTATCACCTTCTTGAGAGAAGGATTCAGATGCTCCATGCTGGTTGCTTGATGCCGCCGTGGCTGTGCTTAGACCACCATAAGGAATAGAGAAAAAAGTGCACAAGACAGAGTTGGGCAGGAACACAGCAGCGGTACTCAATCTTTAGATCGCCATAAGGTCGGGAGGAGAGGAAGGTCCTGTTATTGTGGCCGAGTCACCAGAACGGCAGTATCGCTTCATGAACATAGACGACAGGATAGATTAGGCAGCAGCCAGAAGCTGACTAAGCTGCTAATTCATGTCACGGTTCAGCGCAGAAGCAAAAACAAGAGGGGAGGAGCAGGGGCTGTCACGGTTCAGCGCAGCAGCAAGAACAAGAGGGGAGGAGCAGGGGCTCACAGTCTACCCCATGGCCGGGACAATGGCGACCATCATTACAAAGCATATCTGAGGTTGATTTTCCATGCAGGATTGAGTCATGCGGAGTCAACAAGCACAAGCAGGTCGCATACTCCTAGTCAACAACAAAGTTCCATGCTTATTGATAAGCATGCATCCTTGCACTGTTAGCAAAAGGAATGACCTGCCTGCACGTCCTCTTCTTGTGCTCTTGTGAATGACACAACACAAGAAGACAACACACTAATCGAGCACTTGTTTGTACAAGTGATCACAAAGGCATGACACGTGATAAGAGCACACAACACTAAAAATTTGGAGCACACTTGAAATGCTTTCTCCCACATACTTTGGCCAACCCAAAGGGTCATATTTATACATGTAAAAAAAACTGAAAAATAAATGACATTGACTCTTGGTAATTCCACTATGGTCATTATGGACATATTAAAAACAAAAAACTGAAAATATAATGACCATATTAAAAACAAAAAACTGAAAATTAAAATAGGCAAGGTGAAGGGGCACATGTCTTGGCACGATGAAACTTTTGGAGAACCCAAAAGTTAAACCGTTTACATTCTTCATAAAGGCAGCTGCATTAATTTTGCATTAACTTTCATCACTCCCCCTTAATGCAAAGTTTGAAACACCAAGGTGAGACCGAAACTTCATAAATTTTGGGTATGAAAGTGCCTTTGTAAACCCATCCGCAACTTATTCATTGGTTGAGCAATACTTCAACACAATTTGACCTTTACCAACAATCTCACAAATGAAATGATGACGAAGTTCAATATGTTTTGTCTGTCCATGATAAATCGGATTTCTTGTCATTGCTATAGTTGCCTTGTTGTCACAATGAATTGGTGTTCCTTCAGTTTGACTTTGACCAAGATCTTCCAAAAATCGACGCATCCAAATTGCCTGACAAGTAGCTGCAGATGTAGCAATATACTCCGCTTCTTAAGATGATAATGCAGTTGTACTTTGCTTCTTTGAACACCACCATATAGCACAATATCCAAGTGTAAAAACATAACCACTTGTGCTCCTTCGATCATCTATAGCTCCTGCCCAGTCACTATCAGTGTAACCAAGTAAGTTAAAACAAACATCTGATTTATACCAAATTACATATTCAGTAGTTTCACGGATGTAATGCAAAACACGTTTTGTTGCCCCCAACTGGTGTAATGATGGATTGTGCATGAATCTGGATACCAAGCTGACAACAAATAAAATATCTGGCCATGTATGAGTCAAATATAACAAGCCACCAACTAGACCTCTAAATAATGTTTCATTGGCTTTAGCAGTCCCATCAGACAAAGTCAACTTTTCACCTGCATTCATAGGAGTAGAACACGACTTGCAATCTAACATTTTATACCTCTTAAGTAGGCTTAATGCATATTTTTCTTGAGAGATAAAAATGTCATTATTTGTTTTGACAACTTGAAGACCAAGGAAGAAATGCAATAAACCCAAATATGACATTTCAAACTCACTTATCATACTGTCCTTGAATTTTTGAATGAGCACATCACTTGATCCCATGTAGATAATGTCATCTACATAAACACATACCACAAGCATACCAATGTCTTCATTTTTCAAGTAAAATGTAAGTTCACTCTCACAACGTCGAAACCCATTTTTGTGAAGATATGTGTCAAGTCTCCCATACCATGCTCTTGGTGCTTGCTTGAGGCCATAAAGGGCCTTCTTCAACTTATACACTTTCTTCTCATGTCCACTTATGACAAAGCCCTGTGGTTGATGTACATATACATCTTCTTCTAAAGCACCATTCAAAAAGGCAGATTTGACATCAAATTGAAATACCTTCCATTTTAAGTGAGCTGCAAATGCCAATACTAGCCTAATAGTCTCAAAATGAGCAACAGGAGAAAAAATTTCAAAATAGTCAATGCCATATTTTTGTACATACCCTCTGACGACTAGTCTGGCCTTGTATTTTTGCACATCTCCATCAACATTATGCTTCAATTTGTAAACCCATTTCACACTTATAGGTTCCTTTCCTTGTGGCAAATCTACTAGCTGCCATGTATCATTTATCTTAATTGTATCGATCTCTTCTTGCATTGCTTTTTCTAATTCTTCTTTACCACATGCTTCCTCATAACATGATGGTTCAGTTACCATAAAAGCAAATGAACAAGAAGCATATATGTCATGTAAAGATCATACCTTTCTTGGTGGAGAAGACCCATCTGTAATTATTCGACATCTTCTTCATTATCTGAATTGATCTCTTTTGAATGAGTAGCACTTGACGTTGATGTATTTGATTGAGAAGTTGATTCAACAAATGGAATATGTTGATCTTCTATTGTTGTCCACTCCCATGATCCATTCTCATCAAAAATGATATCACGCCGAATGATTTTGACTTTGTTACTGGATTGTATAGTCTATAACCTTTTGAGTTATTACTATAACCCACAAAAATACATTTCTCACTCTTTTTATCTATTTTGTCTCTACTTGTAGAATCAAGCAGAGAGTAGGCAATGCATCCAAAAACTTTCAAATTACTTACATTAGGTCTTTTTGTCCACCGTGCTTCATATGGAGTCATATTGCAGACTGCTTTGGTTGGTGATATGTTGAGAAGATACACAGCTGTAGCTATTGCTTCAGCCCAAAACTCATTTGGAAGATGCTTCTCATTCAACATGCTATGAGCCATCTCTACCACTGTACGGTTTTTTCTTTCAGCTACTCCATTTTGTTGAGGAGTTTTTCTTACTGTCAACTGTCTACGTATGTCATGTAATTTGCAAAAATTGTCAAAATCATTTGACAAAAACTCTCCCTCTCTATCAGTACGAAATTTTTTTATAGGTCACCCACATTCTTTTTCTGCAAGCACTTTAAATTCCTTGAATTTTTCAAAGGCTTCAGATTTTTCAACAAGAAAAAACACTCAACTCATGCGAGAAAAATCGTCAGTGAATAGTAGAAAATATCTACTATTATTCAGAGATAGAGTTCTTCTTAGTCCACAAATGTCAGCATGCACTAATTCTAAAGGAGTTTTTGCTCTCCATACTTTCCCAACTGGAAATGGAAGACGATGTTATTTTTCATACACACATGCTTCACAAATATCTTCATTATTGGTAAGACGAGGTAAACCAACAACTAATTTTTTTCTGTCCCAATAACTTCAGTCCATTGTAGTGTAGGTGTCCATAACTTAAGTGCCATAACTTAGACACTTTATTCATGTTTGCAACTAAGGCATATGCATCAAAGTGTGAAAGCTCGATTGGAAACATTTTGTTCTTTGTCATGTGCACAACTATAGGTGGCATGGTAGAACATTTCTTTTTGATTTCACATACATCATCATGAAATGAAATCAAATATCCTTTTTATGCTAACTGTCCAACGCTTAGTAAGTTATATGCTAATCCAGGTGTATAATAAACATCATGTACCAACCTTTTAGTATCACCTTTAATTGATATCTCAATTGTGCCTTTACCATCAATTTGCACCTTTTTGTTGTCTCCAAGTTGAACTTGTTGCTTCACCGATTCATCAATGTCACAAAACAAGCCTCTCTTTCCTGTCATATGATTATTGTATCCACTATCTAAAAACCATACATGATCAATATTTTCATTTGACTCTGTATGAGTAAAAAATAAGTTACCATCTTCTGCTTTCTCTTCCAGAACATTAGCTTGTTGTTTTGCTTTATCCCAATAGTACGCTTCAGTATGACCATTTCTTTTGCAAAAAACACAATACATGTTTTTGTGGCCATGTTTTTTATTGTTAGTGTCACCTCCTTTTGACTTGTTTCTGACTGCCTCAAATCTTCCTCGTCCACATCCACGATAATTACCTCTACCTCGCCTGCAATATGCATTCTTTTGTACAGTTGCTCCCTTTCTCTCTTTGCTAAAGTCATCCAACTTCAACTTGTACGAACTTCTCAGTTGACTTGTTCATTCTTTGTTCATGGGCTAAAAGAGAACCCAATAGTTCTTTAGCAGAGTATGCAGTCAAATCCTTAGACTCTTCTATAGCCGTAACCACATGATCAAATTTCGGCGGTAAGCTGATCAATATTTTTTCTACAATTTTCTGGTTGCTAACAACCTCTCCAAAGGTTTTCATCTCATTTATAATTATGAAAGCTCTTGAAAAAAAATCTTGGACAGATTCATTATTTTTCACAAACAATGTCTCAAATTCTTTACGGAGGATTTGGAGTTTCACTGTCATTACCTTCTTATCACCATGATATTCTTGTTTGAGAATAGTCCAAGCTTCATTTGAACTAGTAGCACCAGCAATTCAAGGAAAGATAGTCTCACTTACAGCTTGTTGAAGAACAAGCAAGGCTTTTGAATCCTTCTTCCGTTGCTCTCTTGATTCAACTGTCTTTTCTCCTTGTTTTGAGCTCTCTGCACTTTCTATATAGTCATTCTCAACTAAATCCCAAAGATCTTGTGACAAAAAGAAAGTCTTCATTTTTATGCTCCAAAAACCATAATTATCACCACTAAATACATGTATGAGCGATTGAAAAATATTCGAAGTGGACATGCCATTAGCCATAATAAACAAAAATTTCCCACAGAAATTTTGTCGAACAAGTTATGTGCAGACTTTACCTTGCAGGCTTCTCTTTTGCACTTTTACCAACAATTACGACAACACAATCGACCTGTCTCTGATACCACTATTAGCAAAAGGAATGACCTGCCTGCACGTCCTCTTCTTGTGATCCTGTGAATGACACAACATAAGAACACAAAACACTAATCGAGCACTTGTTTGTACAAGTGATCACAAAGGCATGACACGTGATAAGAGCACACAACACTAAAAATTTGGAGCACACTTGCAACATACTTTGGCCAACCGAAAGGGCCATATTTATACATGTAAAAAAAACTGAAAAATAAATGACATTGACTCTTGGTAATTCTACTATGGTCATTATGGACATATTAAAAACAACAAACTGAAAATATAATGACCATATTAAAAACAAAAAACTGAAAATTAAAATAGGCAAGGTGAAGGGGCACATGTCTTGGCACGATGGAACTTTTGGAGAACCCAAAAGTTAAACCGTTCACATTCTTCATAAAGGCAGCTGCATTAATTTTGCATTAACTTTCATCACCTCACCATGCTCACGAGCTTTGCCGGAAATCGGAACGGAATTGTTGCCGGCAATCAGTGGGAGGGTGAAATAGGAAATCGCCAGGCAGCTGAGGCGTCCACCATAATCATCCAGCTTTTCTAGCCAAGTGGTTAGTGCAGGATGAGTAGTGGTATCGTGACTTCAAACTTTGAGAAAAGGGCTGACAGTTCTCTAGTTCTGGCTCCGATCACACTGTTTTCAATTGCCTGTCAGACACATGCCTTGTTGCAGTAGATCACTTGTTCGCTACATTGCTTGCTCACTTGATCTAAGTTCAGAGGAGAAGAAGCACTGCAAACTGGAAAAAGACGGAAGATGGGATCATCAACTTTGTGGCACAACGGCAATCCGGTGAGTTTTATTTGTTAGAGAGGTTCCCAAGAATGCTTCTGGGAAGATACTGAGAAAGGATCTCATCAAGTTTGCAACTAATTCGATGGCTCTGACAACATGATAAAAACAAAGTGGGAAAGAATGAAAGACACAATGAAAGGGAGAACCTTTCCTCGTTATCTGCTGTTCTTGCTATTCATAGTACAAAAAAGTATGATATGGTAAGAATAGATGCTAAGTATCAATATCCTCTCCATCAATAAAATCAGTTTCCAATAACTCCTCAATTAACATGAAATCATTCCTATCTAGATAGGCAAACATTAACATTGATGAAGGTAGGATCAGGTGAGTAGTAAATATGGTCTGTGGTGTGAGAGTAAAGGAAAATGTCAGTTTTTCAGCTAGTATTTCCTTTTAAACTGCATGGCCTTGTTTCCATGTTTTCTTTAATACAAGCAAACACTTAGTTGTACCTTTGATTGATTAGAGACTAGGAGAATTGCTAAGTTGGATTTCTAAACCCAATAAGATCGTGCTAAGGGAGATTTGCTCCGGTTATAAAACTCTCAACACTTATTAAGTTTGAGGTCTTATGGTTGTTGGGAAACTCGGGAAATGAAACAAGGGAATCCAAATGGAAACTTTGTAGGATTAGTTGGTTGTGTTCGTCCTCATAAGTACATAAAGTTCTTAATGCGTCCATCTTATATCAGTGGTCAACTTAGAAATTTATGTTAGGGGAGCACCAATATTTCATCTTAACATATCTATGGTATTGTTTAATAAAATTCCTGGGTTTATGTGGGATATGTCTAGTCCCTGCACAAAAGGGGTGCGGATTATATATAAGCACTACACCATTTCTTGGTTTTGGGAACGGGGGCGTAGAACCAGTTCCTTACCCCTTCTTAAATCCTATTGTTCTTAATTCGTGTTTTCCTTGGCCAAAACATATTTATTTTCATGTGTGGTTGTAGCCTCACCACTCTCTTTTTCTCTCTCTCTCTCTCTCTCTGTATATATATATATATGTGTGTGTGTGTGTGTGCAAAATATGCACAATTCTACAAGAAATATAGGAAACACTATAAAAAATGTAAAATTCCACCAAACCCTGTAAAAATCTATAAAACATACAAAAAAATCAAAACAGTCATGTCCAAACGTGTTGTCGTAGCCATGTCGCCATGCCACCATGACGACATAGGTACAACAGCCTTCCAGTTGTGTATGCACTAACTAGATTGAACTAGAATAATCAAGAAAACAAAATGATTCTAAAGCATATTTTAGAAACATTTGGCAGGTGAGCTTCCATATGGGTTCATTAACCCTTATGAACAAAGTCCTGTATGCACTACCTAGATTGAGTTCATTTTAAACAATTTGTTTTCTATACTATTTGACTATTCCAATAATTCAGTTTCAAGTTTCTAAAGTTACTAACTATTAAGGGTATTAAGGGTTTGTTAACCCTTAAGACCATAATCCTAGACCTAAGGGCACTTTTTTTAAGGGCCCGTTTGACGGGCTGGGAATTTCCTGTAGCTGAGGAAATATATTTCAAATTTTCAAAAAAATTTCCAGCGTGACAAACACAGAAATTTTTTTTTGACCGTTGAGGTCGATTCCGGAAACATATTACCGGAAACATATTTCCACCAGGAGAGGTGGAAATATGTTTCGGGAAATTTTTTTTTGCCCGTTAGGGCGCGCACTCTCCCATCGGGCTCCGCTCGTCTTCCTCTTTTCTCTTCGTCGACGCTGCTGCTGATGCCTCATGCTGCTGCTGCGTCAATCCCTTCGTCGTCTCTTTTGCCCTCTCACTCTCCTACTGTGTAGGTAATCCTCTTTCTTTCTCTCTCACTCTTTGTCTTGTGAGTTTCCCCGTGTACCTGGAAACGAGGTCGCTGAGGGCTTCGAGGGCGCTACTCCATGCCATCTGACTTACCGTGAGCGATGTTGTTGGTAGGTCATCTGGTGATCTTGTACGCACTTCACATCTGTTTTCTGCACTTCTCAGATCTTAGTCCCTACTTGGGTTCGGTTCTATTCTGCAGAGATCGAAATCCCAAAGAAAAGTGGTGGCGAACTCGATCTGGGTTTTCTTCTCCACCCGCCTTTGCATCGTCTTCTTATCCTCCAAGTCATGTCTGGCTTTGTACGAAGATGAAGTCCAAGGTCATGGACTGGTGAGTGGTTTTGGCTCATACTTCACCTAGTCGAAAATTTTCTTGGATTGTTCTGCTTGGAGGATTTTTGTATTTGTGGCAGTCTAGTGGAATTGGTCATAGGAATAGTATTGTCTAATTCCTAGTGAAATTCCTATTTATTATCAGTTGATGATGCTTATTTCCGAGTGAAATTTGCATCTCTTATCAATTGATGAGTCCGTCTTTTACTCTGTTGGGTACCTGTTCTGTTTGAGCCATATTGCCAGAAGAGAGTTTGAAGCAATGAGGATGCTATAATGTATTAGGATTTCTATAATCCATCAAACAGGCTTCTTCTTCACCACCAAGGTGATAGTTAGGAAGCATAAACATGCAACTTAAGGCTTAAACAGGAAGAAGGTTGGCAAAGGCAGTTCTTCATTCATAAAATCTGAGGCAAAATTCTGTGTTGTAATGCCTTTATTTTTTTTTTATTCTTTTCTTTTTTGGAGTCAAGATGAACCGTGTGAACTATAGTTCATATATGGCAGCGTGGAGGCTGAAGGTGCAGGATGAATTTCGTTAAATTTGAGTATGGAAATTTGGATAGCATGTTTTTCGCACCCTTCTTCTATTTTTTTATTTTCCAATATTCACTTCCAATTTAAATGCAAAGAAAATGTCCACTACTGTTCTCAAATTCCAGATCAAGCTCAAAGTGGAGGCTTGAATATGACCACTATGTTTCATTAAACCTTGGAATGAGATGTCATTGAAGACTGTAACTGGTGGCAACCTTTTTCATCTCTCAAAATTATTGCTACAGTTATAATGAAATCACGAGAAGCTACAAATTGCAGCTGGGGGAATTGAACTGGAAACTAATAGCCTTACAAATTTGAGATTCAGACCGGTTGGGCCTAAATATCAAGATTGTCTACAATATGCCAACATGATGACTTCAACAAAAATACATTACATAGAATATCCATAGAGTTCAGTAAAAACCACAGTTAATGCAACAAACCTCATGTAGAGGTCACATGTTTCATTCTGTTCAGCTAAGAAAAAAATAGGATTACTTGCAGTATCATTTATGTTCGCCATTTATGGAATAAAAGAGAAATGCAACTGTTTGATAACTGCATCCAGTTGATAAGTGAAGCTTAGGTCTTCTTTTGTCAATTTTCATTGTGCAGTACTGATCTTTTCAGTCATCTAAGGCATCGATTCTATGAAGTTCACTTTTGCATCTTCCAGAAGCTTGATGGAATTTAGAATAAAGCTATTTCCAGTTTCATTAACTGCAATGCTTCATACAATCCCAATCGTTCTTGTTTCTTTATAACTTAATTCCTTCCATATGTTTTTAGTTTCAAACTCACCAGCTTTTCTCTTATGAAAGTGGTGACTCCTGATTCTGTTCTCTTCTGTAACTGACTGATTTTTACTGCCAATATACTTTTAAGGCATTTTTGTCTTCAATGGAACGATCTTATTTGTGTTTCCTCATTGATGATGGAGCTTTTGCTTGTTACTCTTGTTTGTGTGCGCTAGATCAATCTTTTCTCTTCCTAGAAAATCTGGAAATATGTTTCTTTTATCAAACTAAGAAATAATTTTCTGGAAATATGGAAATATGTTTCTTTTTCATCAAACACAGAAATAAATTTTTGGAAATTTATTTTTCAGTCATTACACACACATCAAAATGGGAATCGGAAAGATTTTTCTCATTCCATTTTTCTAAGAAATATATTTTCAGAAATATATTTCTAATTTCACATTTCCAGCCCATCAAACGGGCCCTAAAGTAAAACCATATTTTAATCATTTCAAAATTTGTTTCAATATTTAAAAAAAAAATATTAGCAAGAGGGTAACCCCCAAGAAAGGCATTGGGCATGGCCGGACTTCGTACTAATGGGTGAGTCCCTTTCTCTGTCATTTCAAAATAAAACCCTACTTTTCCGAAGCACTCCTAATACCAAAATAAATTTTGAGGATGCAAACACAAGCCTAACACTTCGCTTCGCTTCAATGAGTTTAACAACATTGAGCTGAAGGCCCCCTCTTCCCTTGTCCCTAAGGTCCACTAGGTGGAGGGATTAATGCAGCACAAAGAGCATAGCTGACTTTAGAAATAGAACTGCACTTTCAACGCACCTCCAAGCCCCTCCATTTGAGCTATACCCCTGGGACGATGCATATAGAAAACATCACATGTATAAAAATCTACCGAACATGTCGATCGATCAATGATAATGCATAAAACTGATCTCTTCCATCGACGTATTATGTTGCTTTAAAACCATAATATTTCCAAGATATGAGTTTCAAGAACAAAAAAAAATCCAAAAAAATGGTGCGCAGCTCTGCAATTGTATCCATTTTACCAACAAAGCCGTAAAAAGAGAACGAGAAACAAACAAAACAGAGAAACAAACCAAAGGCAGGAAAGAGAAGGCAGTCCTTGAAAAGACCAAAAATATCCTACGTTTAACCAGTTACCAGCTCCCCTCCAGCTGCTGTATCCAATGTGCAGCAGATGAGATTCGGTGGAGCTGATCAGGTGACTTCAGCTCGACGGCAACCCTCTTCTCCTGCTTAAGCTCCCCAACGGCTACTGCTTCGCCAGCCATATGATGATCCTACATTCCAGAGCTTTCCATTTTGTTGTGTCCTCTCCTTCTGCTGTGTCAAAAACTTGCCATCTGCTACTGTCCTGCTCCATAGGATTGATAAAAGTAATGGTAATTGGTTTTTCGCAGAAAAACCAATTAAGGTTTTACGTTCTGGGGCAAATTTAGGGCTGTTCAACGAGTTGATAGCTCGACTCAAACTTACTTGATAAACTTGACTCGAGTTCGAGTTAAGAAATGAACTCGACAACCTAAATGAGTCGAGCTCAAGTTAAGTGGGCTCGACTCGGTTAAGCTCGAGAAAGAAAATATATAAAATACATCAAATAAAATTATCCAAAAAAATGGATTGCTCAAAAAATGACTGACATGTGGGAAGTTCCATGTTCAAGCTCTGCTTCTTCCTTTAAAAAAATATTTTTTTTAATGAAATGCTTGCCTCGGCTCAAGCAAATCTTTGGCTCGGGCTGAATCGAGCCGAGTTCGAGTTTTAAGAACTCGAGCCAAGTCGAGCTCGAGCTAATGAAATCAAACTTGAGTCGAGCTCGAGCCGAGTTCGTGTTTCTTTCAAGATATACGAGCCGAGTTCAAGCTGGCTCAATTTGGCTCAAACTCGCTTATGAACAGCCCAGGAAAAGTTGAGGAAGCTTCGGAAGATACAAACCTGTTGCAGCTAATGGTACTGTTATTATTTTTTTCTGTTTTCTCCGTTTGCTTGCTGGTCTGTTGGTGAAGTCGTTCAACTCACTGGCCCCAGCATTTTTTCATTAGATGATGGTGTTCACTTAAAAGAAGAAGTTCCTTTCCAGAAGCAGAAGATGACATTAGACTGCTGCAAACCTTGCATTCAGCTGGGAATAGGAAGCAGATCGAGAGGGCATTAGGAAAGCTCTAGCTCTGGCTCTGAAATTTAAGCTTTGGCTATTATGTATATATTGTTTCCCTTTTTGCATGTAATTTTGAATGTTATTATGATATAAAGCTAGCCTTCTTTCTAATGTAGCAGTGCATTTCAGAAGATTAAAAGACCCTATACTACCAGTTACAGGTTTGGGGACTCACCAAACATGGAAGCAAAACTCAGCTATATCAAAATTTTTGAAAATATAATTCAGTCTCCTTTATAAAAACATTAAAAAAAAAAATCTGACTCCCCCCCTCCCCTGATCATGCCATCGCCATCCTCTAAAAAGGGTTCAACATTTGGGTAGCCAGTCGTTGAGATGAGGCATTGCCCATGAATGGAGGAGGAGCCAAGGTAGGCCCACATGGACCTCACACCACCTCACAATTTTTTTTTTAATTTACATATAAATTTTAAAAAATTTCACTTGTTTTATATAAAAGTTTTGAAGAATGATATTTTGGTGCTAATCAAAATTTAAAAACTTTAATTTGTCCTGCCTCATTGAAAAGTTTTGGCTCGGCCCCTACCAGTGATGTCCCAAAAAATCATAGCACTCATGGTGTGCTGATGGTGATGTCAGCTAACAGCTCATGGGCTTTGCAAAAAAAAAAAAATGGTTCATTGTAATTAGGAAAATTAACAAATAAAGAAAGAAGATGGAATTGCCTTATCGTTGAGGATTTCAATCCACCAAATCAGGCATCCACATCCTCAGAATGCAAGGCAATAACGAATTGTGGCGACGAATATAAGAAGGATGAATATAGAGAAGGATGCCGAGTGAGTGAAGGTCTTCCCATAGAAAATTTTTTTGTGTTGTATACCAGCGGCAGTAGTGGTGGTAGCGTCGGCAACTTCCGGCAGCAGTTGTGGACCTCCATAGCAGCAATTTTTCCCTTATCTTTCAGTCTCTCTCTTGAATAACAAAATCTAGACAACTTAAAAACCTTATAAATGCCCCAACATCCTTTTGCTTAAGCCCATTGACCATCTTTTTTTCTTCATTCCTCTATAACTTTTTCAAAATTTTATAAGAAAAATATATGCCGCCTCTGAGCACACCTCACCCAATGCACAGTGCACTTCAGAGTGGGTGCGGTGCGCCTCACCCCTTAGCATGGAGGTGTTGTCTTGTAAAAATCCTTCACGCTTCAATTTGAGAAATGTACTCCTTTTACAACAGTATTTCAACCACCGTTGGAAAGATTTCTGAGCCTCGAAGGTCCGTGTCGCTCTTTATGCCGTTGTGCAGTGCACGAGCCGTGCAGCCCAGCACCTGACCCAAGAGCTCGCCCAACTCTTTTAGCTTCCCGCAAAAATTAAACTCTCCTTAAGTAGGAAATGCCTAGCAAGGTAAATGACCATGACCTACCTCTTTTGTTTCTTGCATGACTGTGAGAGATTTCCTTTGTTGGAAAGAAAAAGCCCTCATGGTTGTAGCATGGCCCGTGACGGGTAACACGTCACTGGTTCGAATGGTATGAGTGCCATGCCACAACCATGAGAGCTTTTACTTTCCATGAAATGAAGTCATTCACAGTTGGGTAAGAAACTAAAGAATTAGGTCGTGGTCATGCCCATCATAGCTGACCTGCCTCGCTAGGCATTTCCTACTTAAGGAGAGTTTAGTTTTTGAGGGAAGCCAAAAGATATGTAAGTTCCAAGTATATATATATACATATATATATATATATATATATATATATATATATATATATATAACAAAGTGTGAACTGTGAACATGCATGGTGTATGACACTGTAAATACTATCATATAGTATCCAGTGTTATAGAACATGTGAACTGTAGGAATTAAACTACATTCATGGAAAAAAATATGTTATACAACTAGCTGAGCCAACTCGTGCTCCACCCGAACTAGATTTACAATAGAACTAGATTGAATTTGTTATACAACTAGCCAAGCCAATTCGTGCTCCACCCGAACTCACTGAAAAAATTCGGCTCGTGCTCGACTAGTTTATAAACTAGCCGAGTTGAAGCTTATAAATACACTTGAAATAATAAACGAGTCGAGTTCGAATTTCAGGAACTCGACTTGACTCGCACCGATACTTTGATAAAAACAATTTTTTTTTAAGTCACACGAATTGACACTTACACTAGTTCAACACTTGCACAAGCACGAGCTAATGCTTACCCGAATTAAACAAATTAAAGCTTACACGAGTTAACAGTAAAAAAGTTAACATCTAAACAATTCAAATGAGTTAAAGAAGTCGAGTTCAAACTCAATCTTGTGTAGTCTAGTCGAGTTTGAGCTTGCTATAAAGAGCTCGACTCAAGCTCGAGCTCGAGTTCTCGGCTGGTGTGGAGCCCTGAGCGTGAGTCGCCCCATTTTTCTTTGCCCCCACCCTCGTCTGGTATCGGCCGTAGATGCGGACTGATATGTATCTGATTAAAGCATGTTTTCAGGTGACCTTTCGGCTACACGTCAATTTGTATATTGCCTCCTTTTTCTTACAACAGGAAGAAATTGATACCATGAAAACTTTGGCCACCAACCAACTCTGTCCTCTCCACTGCACCAATTAACATGTTTAAAAAAATGTACGCTTACAATTTATTTAAAAAAATATGTTATACAACTAGCGGAACAGGGTAAGACTGTATTTGTTCTCTTCCTTGGGTCCCATGTGAAGCTTTGGTTTTGGACGCCAGAGCAATGTAGTGGAAGCAAAATGCTGTTCATAAATCAGAAATTGTATTTGTTTCCCCTTTATCTCCCCTTCACTTATGCGAATAATTGCTTCATTCAATTTAATTCCCTGAGAGAGAGAGAGAGAGAGAGAGAGAGAGAGAGAGGGGGGGGGGGCGCTAAATGAATGCAGGAAACGCCAAGGCGTAGATGAATCCAGGAGCAGAGCAGATCAGATCAGATCATACTGTACAGAATGAGCCGCCATTAAATATGCAGTCGATATATAATACAGATCCTGCCATGGAACAGAGAATTCGAAAGGTAACATCACCATCAAGCTTAACACACGCACTATATGTTTATGTGTGTGCGTGTGACGAAGATTGCATAGAGCCGAAAAGAAGAATCATTTAGGAACAGGGGAGCCAGACTCGTCAAGAACCTTTCGAATTCTCTGTTCCATGGCAGGATCTGGATCTGTATTATATATCGACTGCATGTTTAATGGCCGCTCATTCTGTACAGTATGATCTGATCTGATCTGCTCTACTCCTGGATTCATCTACGCCTTGGCGTTTCCTGCATTCATTTAGCGCCCCTCTCTCTCTCTCTCTCTCTCTCTCTCTCTCTCTCTCTCTCTCTCAGGGAATTAAATTGAATGAAGCAATTATTCGCATAAGTGAAGGGGAGATAAAGGGGAAACGAATACGATTTCTGATTTATGAACAGCATTTTGCTTCCACTACATCGCTTTGGCGTCCAAAACCAAAGCTTCACATGGGACCCAAGGAAGAGAACAAATACAGTGTTACCCTGTTCCGCTAGTTGTATAACATATTTTTTTAAATATAAACTGTCCAATTTACAAAATAATATGAACTGTCCTCTCCACTACACCAATTAACATATTTTTGTTTTTCTATTGTTGTATGTTTAAATATAAACTGTACAATTAACATGCAACAATAGAACAAAACGTCAGTTACAATTTACAAGTCACATCTGTACGGTGCTTTCCATGATGCCTGCAATAAAACAATATGAACTACGAAAGAATAGCTGCAAATATGAAAGGGAAAAAAATTTGAAGTATGATTTTTCTTATTTCTCATAATTAATTAGCATCCAAGTTTTCCGAATGGAGTAAGGTAAAATTTTGCTTTAAGAACTTTGAAGTACGCATCCCCTGTCTGTTGCAATTCCCGGACGATTCGATCCACGTTTAAGTTTCTCCGACCCATTGAATCTCAGGTAATCAGCTTGATTCGAGCTCCCGAACCAAAAAATTCTAACCCGATTCTTGTCAAAACAGTCCAAAAAATTTCAGTTTTTATAAGCAATCCAATTCAGTTTGTAGCTGCAAAGAATCCTCGAAAAGAAAAAGTGAAGAGGATGAAGAGGCGTCAACTGCCCATTAAAAAATTCAGTTTTCATAGCAATCAAATTCAGTTTTTAGTGGGCAAAGGAATTTTTGCAGCCTATAATTAAAAACTGAATTGGATTGCTTATAAAAACTGAACTTTTTAATGTTGCAGTTGACGCCTCTTAGTCCTTTTCACATTTTTCTTTTGGTGCATTTTTGCAGACTATCACTAAAAACTGAATTGGACAGTTGCAAGCATTTCCTCGCCGCTATGTATACATAGGAAGATTGAGCATTAGAAATGGAGGGATCTAAGATTCAGAGCCATCATAGGAAACAGGCGATCAGATCACCTGTTGGCGTGGGCAGCTGCCAACTCGATCGAGTGGATATTTAGATCGCTTGGTTCTTAATTAGCTGTGAAAATGACTCCACGGACCGTCTTCTCCCATTTTTGTCAAGCATGTTTCGCATCGATCTCCTCGTGAAAACTGCAGTTTGTGTCTTTCTTATGAAATTGTGAACCAGAAGTCAATCATTTTATCATGTCTAAGATGTTTTTGAATGAGCGAACAAAATTTCTCTTTTACTTCTCATATTAATGGTCGTTCTTGTTGAAAAGTCGTGCCTTATCAAGATAAGGCATATCAATCTTGTTAGGAAATCTTATCTAGAGCTAATCCTTGATCTTAGGCAAGATTTGAGGTTTCTATGTATATCACCAAAATCAAAGTGACTATATATTGTGAAGTAGACAATGAATAAAATCACTCTCTCTTCTCTCGTTTTCCTCTTTCTCTCTGCTTCTTTTCTTTCACAAAACTCTAATATGGTATCAGAGCAGGGCTAGTTACAAGTGACAGAACATGCTGGTTATTAGTAACAAAGCTTTACCGTCTACTGTTGATGAAGATGCTGACAATCGCGGCCCTTTGTCCACCAAGACGCTGACGCTCGATCTTCCATCTGTAGCTTGGCACCGAATCAACAAAACCAGGGCTTCCATTTGAACTGCCTTCCTCCATTGGCTCCTCTTTTGTCATTTATCATCATAATCGAAGTCTCGAATTGGGGCTTCCCTGCAAAGATTGATTTTTCGGAGCTGTCAATGAGGAGTTACAGAAAATCACCACCGCTTCCTCATTTCTGCCCTAGAATTGGGATTTCTCGATTTTCTGACTGAGAAGGAGAACAGCAAACCGCATGTTGCTGGGAACCAGGGAGCAATCGCGATTGAAATGAGGACAGTGGAGCTGGATGACAAGCAGCTGGTGAAGCTCCGGGTTATATTCTGCTCGTTCGACCAGAACAATGATGGCAGCCTGACGTAGCTCGAGCTCGGCTTCGCTGTTCCGGTCCCTCAGGCTGAAGCCAAGCATGAATCAACTTGACGCTCTCATTTAGAAGGTGGATACTAACAGCAATGGCCTAGTCAAGTTCTCAGAATTTGTCACCCTCGTCGCCCTCGTCGTATGCTGTCTGTGAGGCAGTTGGAGACTTGAGACACCTGCGACTAAGAAGGAGCTGGAACAGGAAGCAGAAACTGTCACCGGTGCACAACCGAAGACTGCAACTTGGAACAATTTTTTTTTCTTTCACCTACTCACCGACGACGAGGGGTGTGGCACCGATCTGTTAACCTTTGGGATCTTCCTCGAGACGATATCATCCACGACCGAAAAGGCTCACCTTGCGCTCACCATTGCCAAACCAAGACCCGAAAGAAGGAGGTCGACCAGCAACATCATCAACACCTTCAGTGATCTCTGAGCCTTCTAGCGACATGCAAAGACGAATTTGAACTACGGAAGATGGTAGAAAAGGGATAGGTCATTCTAAAAGAACCCAATGACGACGACATTAGCACAGGAAGCCCATTTATGTTCACCATTCTGATTTACTAGGTAGTCTTTAGTCTCTAATGTCTTGATAAGAGATAATTATATGATGTGGAAAAAGGCCATGACAATGGCCCTTTTCGCCAAAAACAAATTGGGGTTCGTCGACGGATCCATTACCAAGCCTGACAGCCCTATCTCCCTCAAAATTAATGGAAAAGATGTAACAACCTGGTTCGGTCTTGGATTTTAAACTTCATCCATAAAGATCTCTTGGCTAGTGTAATTCATGCCAAAACTGCTGCCCAGATTTGGAGTGATCTTGAGGCTCGATTTTCTCAAGCCAATGGCCCATGCATTTACCAAATACGATTTCAGATAATGAATTGCAAGCAAAATCAGTCATCTATTGCAGCTCATTACATAAGAATGAAGGGATTATGGGATGAGTTAGCCCTATATGCTAACATCCCAGATTATTCGTGTGGTACCATGAAGGCTATTGAGTATCTTCACCAACATGACCAATTTATGCAGTTCTTGATGGGCCTTAATGATAGCTATGCAGCCATTAGAAGCCAACTCTTGTTGATGGACCTGCTTCCTACTATAGCCAAAGCTTATTCTCTTCTTATTCAAGAGGAGAAACAAAAGGACGTTAATATAGTACATGCTTAAGAAAAGGTCTCTATCCTTGCAACGTAGCCTTCATCATATATGCATGAAAGAAACAAAAACAATCAAACCAAGGAGAGAGGAAGACCACGTATGAAATGTGAGCATTGTGGCAAAATTGGACACATCAAAGCTAAGTTTTATTTTCTTGTTGGTTTCCCTAACAGATATGGTTCTTCTAATGCATTGACAAAGTCAAAGGCTAATGCCGCCCTAGGAATTGCATCCACTGATCAACCCGATGAGCAACTATTCAAAAAAATCCTTGACTTCATGGAAAACTTTAATCAAGGTACCAATAAACACAGAGTTAACCTCTCAGGTAAATACTCTTCACTCATTTCATGTCTTATTTCTAAACAATCATGGATCCTTGACACTGATGCAACCCACCATATCACTAACCTTATCTCCAACCTTTATGAATCCATCTCCACCAACCACCCTCCAATCAATCTACCAAATGGGTCCAAAGCCAACGTCACCCATATAAGTGACGTTCATTTGTGCCCCAACTTAACACTAAAAAATGTTCTTTATGTTTTTACTTTGCATTCAACTTGATATGTATTCCTAAACTCTGTAGTGATTTAAGATATGATGCAAAATTTAATGAGAACTCTTGTGTGGTACAAGACCATCACTCGACGACTATGATTGGAACGGGTAAATTGCAGAATGGATTGTATTGAGAATGGATTGTATGTCCTAGATGAAACAAATTTCAGCATAAACTTAGCTGCCGCCAAATCTGCTTCATGGCATCTTCGTCTCGGGCATACTTCTGATTCCAAACTTTCTATTTTATCTCGTTTGAACCTTATTGACATTTCTAAATCTGGTGATACATATGATATTTGCCTTGTTGCTAAGAACACTAGACTTTCTTTTCCCAACTGTACCATTTCAACTTATGCTCCTTTTGACTTAATTCATTGTGATGTATGGCGAAGTTATCACACGCCTTCAATGACTGGTGCACAATATTTTCTAACTATAGTTGATGATTTTTTCCGATCGACATGGATTTATCTTATGAGATATAAATCTAAAGTTTTTGGAGCCATTAAAAATTTTGTCGCACTTATTGAAAATCAATTTCAAACTAGAATTAAAATTTCTTAGAAGTGACAATGGGACTGAATTCTTTTCACAAGAAATAAATGACTTTCTTCATGAAAAAGGCATTGATCGTCAACATAGTTGTGTTGCGACACCACAACAAAATGGTCAACAAAATGGTGTGGTCGAATGCAAGCATTGAGACCTCCTAAACATGGCACGAGCATTGATTTTTCAAGCTAAATTACCCATAAAATTTTGGGGAGAATGTGTCCCCACTGCTGCTTACATTATCAATAGATTACCATCCCATATGAAGTTTTCTACAAACGCACATCAAACTACAAACATATGTGTGTTTTTGGATGTCTATGTTATACCCACAATATTCATAAAAATCACAAGTTTGACTTAAGGAGAAACCGATCCATATTTCCTGGATATCCATATGGTCAATCAGCTTACAAGGTTTATGATCTTGAAAGTGGTTCGTTGTTCACCAGTAGAGATGTCAGATTTTGTGAAAATCATTTTCCATATAAAATAAAATGCACACTGGGAACAATGAACAAGTGGTTCTTCCTTTACCATTCAATGATTATGTATCGGGAGAGCATGAGCTTCTTTCAAGCCCAAGCGAACCTCTTAACAGTATCCCATCCAATCTAGATAATGAGACCAACCCTGATCCCATTCCTCAATCAATCGAGCCTACTCATGGTGATTCAGTCCAGCTTTGTAGATCTACATGACTTAAACATATACCAACTCATCTTAAGGACTACAAATACATCTCAGTCTTGCCCAGTTTCAGCCATTTGTTGAAGAGTGAGGGGACAAGTCTCACAAAAGGTACTCGTTACCCCGATTGCACAATGTCTTGATATCACTAACTTCAATTCCAACTGCAAGTGTTTCATGTCTACCCTTCTTGAGCAATGTGAATCTTCATCCTTTGCCCAAGCCATGTAGGACCCTAGATGGTGTGATGCTATAAAGGCTGAAATTGATGCATTAGAAGCCAACCATATCTGGACTGACACCAAACTTCCTCCAGGTAAGGTTCCCATAGACTGCAAATGGGTATTCAAAATCAAATACCAATCTGATGGTTCTGTCAAACGATACAAGGCCCGCTTAGTAGCAAAGGGGTATACACAAACAAAAGGAGTTGATTACAATGAGACTTTTGCTCTCGTCACCAAGATCTCTACTATTCGATGTCTTTTGATTTTTGCCGTTATTCTAAAGTGGCACCGTTTTCAAGTTGATGTCAATAACGCCTTCTTACATGGAGATCTAGAGGAAGAAGTTTATATGCAATTACCTCCTGGTTTTAGCCGACAAGGGGAGAAAGAAATGAAATATCCTTCATCTCAAAATTGGTTTTACAAACTTGCTACCTTTCTCAAGGACAAGGGCTATATTCAATCCAAGGTAGATTACTCATTATTTTTCAAGATCGGTACTAGAGGACGAACATTTGTTGCACTGAATGTGGATGACATCATCATTGCAGGGGACGATTTGAATGCAATCAATTCTCTAAAGCACATGATGAATGAAAAAATAAAGTTGAAGGATTTAGGCAGATTCAAATATATTCTTGGCTTAGAATTAGCTACTTCAAAAGATGGTATCTTCTTATCTCAAAAAAAATATCTTCTCAACATACTCCAAGAAACAGGGCACATGGAGCAAAACCATGTGAGACACCAATGGAACAATACATAAAGCTTGACAACGAAAAGGGAGACATCCTCAAAGATCCAAATCATTATAGAAAGGTGATTGGAAAACTAATATATCTGACCTTAACAAGGCTAGACATTGTTCACACAATCCACATCTTGAGCCAATTTATGAGTCAACCACGAGTGCCACATAAAAAAGCCATGAACCGTTTATTGAAATATCTAAAGGGAACTGCTGGATATGGAGTTATGTTGTCATGAAAGGGGCCGATTCACCTCAAACCATATTGTGATTCAGGTTGGGCTTCATGTCCAATGACACGAAGATCTACAAGCAAATACTGCACCATGATTGGGAATAGTCCTATCACTTGGAAAATCAAGAAGCAAACAACAGTCTCTAGATCATCTGCAAAGACAGAATACAAGTCTATGGCTCTCCCCACATGTGAGCTTATTTGGCTAAAGGCATTATTCAAGGATCTCGGGATCATCCACAAAGAGCCCATGATGTTTGTGACAACCAAGCTGCAATGCATATTGCAGCCAATACAGTGCTCCATGAAAGAACAAAACACATCAAAATTGATTGCCATGTGGTGAGAGATAAGATTCAGAATGGAGACATCCAAACTTAATTCGTTCTCACAACTAAACAAGTTGCAGACATGTTTACCTTGCCCTTGGGACGAGAAGCATTTCACAACTTAAGAAGCAAGTTGGCGCTTGGCAATCCAGGAGCGTCAACTTAAAGGGGAGTGTTGAAAAGTCGTGCCTTAGAAATCTTATCTAGAGCTAATCCTTTATCTTAGGAAGATTAGCTCATCCTTGATCTTAGGCAAGATTTGAGGTTTCTATGTATATCACCAAAATCAAAGTGACTATATATTGTGAAATCGACAATGAATAAAATCACTCTCTCTTCTCTCACTTTCCTCTTTCTCTGTACTTCTTTTCTTTCACAAACTCTAATAGTTCTCTTTAGAAGAATTGTTGCAAATCATCCCATTAAAGGGATTCAGTAACCTGAAAGATGGTGAAAGTTAGAGAACGAAAGCAAAAGGCAAAACGCATGAACTATCGGATAAGAATTGTAAGATGGGTACAAAACTGAGAAGGACCTATTTCCTTTTAAAGGAAGGAAATAGGTCCTTCTCAGTTTTGTACCCATCTTATGATTCTCAGTTTTGTGCTGCGTGAGAGGTACTGCTGAGATTCTCCTCCTGCTGCATGAGCTCTTCCTACCGGCGGGCTGCAGGTACTCTCTCTCTCTCTCTCTCTTACGGCATCCCCTTCTCTGAGAATCAGCAGTCTTGGCCAGCGAAAAGAGAGCAGGGCTGCTGCAGCGTTGGATACGTGTCCGCAATGATGCCTATCAGCAGGAGATTCCACCCAGTAACAGGTGCTTTCTACTTTAGCAGGTGTGTGCTCTTAACGGGCCAGTGCCAGAAACACCTGCTTCAACCAACATCAATCGGCCAGCACGAGACTCCCTAACCCATCCTTGTTTGTGGCTATCTAACTAGGCCTCGGCATTGGGCCGGACTCTTATTAGAACCGATTTACAAGAAAATTTTGTAGTATTGTAGTATTAGTAAGAGAAGGAAGGGTTAAGGATTTACCCGGTGACACTTGAAAAGGGAGTTTGAGCCCAGCCCAATACCCGACATTCGAGTCTAGCTCAGTTCGGTTAAAATTAAAAAATATTTTTTAAATACAAAATAAAATTTTTCAAAAGTAAAAAAATTATATATTATTATTAAATAAAAATAATATAAAAACTAAATTAGACTGAATCAAGTTCAATTGAGCCAGCCCGATACGTTATCGGGCCAACCTGGATTGATTTTTTCTGCTTCGGGCTGAAGCCGATCAGATCGAGTACCTGGGCGGATGCCCAGGCTTAAATATAATTTATCTGGGCCTATGCCCATGCTTAAATATAATTATGCAAGGTTTCTCTCTTTTTCCACTAACTCTCTCTCTCTCTCTCTCTCTCCTTACTGATGCGAGCAGAACGCTTTTCGAATCACTTGCTGTCTTTTTGGGGTTGAATTTTATTTCCTCCTTGAATTTGCCTGCTTTGCTTTGTGAGTGTTTCAAAATTATGACATTTTTTTCCCAAGTTGGGAATTTTTGCTGCACCGAGTGGTCATTTTTAATTGTTTCTTTAGGTGATGGTTTGAATCGCTACTGTGAGAATTAATGTGGCAATCTGTGACTGAAATAGTTGTGATGGAAAATATTTGGAGTTATGTAATCTTGTGATCGATGGTGACAATGGTTTCTCTTCAAATATAGTATAAGTCTGTCATAATATGGTATATAATCATAACGCAGGGGGCAGTGGATAGGGGAACATGAATTACCAAGCACATTTTAGAAGCCATGAACACACACAAAACATTCATTGACACGATAAACCATTACTAAAAGACATAGTTTCTGCATTATAAGTGTCATTAATCTAGGCTTTTTGTATTCAATGAATGTTCTGTGCGTTTGTATTTTGTATATATATATGTATATTCATTTGCAGATATTCACAGGCTTACTCATCTGCCCTCTCAACATTTTTTTCCGGTCAACCCGCTATTACTTCCTACGTGACATGAGGAACATCATCTTCTCCCCATTCTACATGGCAGATTCCTTAAATTCCAAATTCTCCTTCATCTTATAAGAACTTGGTAACCAATATCCAGAAATTGTGGGATATGGTAAAATTGAGTGCAAACGTACGGGCTACAATGGTCGACTTCTTCATGGCTGATCAGCTAACCAGTCAGGTGCTTTAAACCTAGGTGATCTTGTTGTGTCCATAATTTCTTATCACTTTTGTTTTTGAAGTTGTAAATTTAAGTTGATAAACAAATAGGTTTAACATTATTTGTTTGCTGTGTTGCGGAGGGAAGGGGGGGGCCGCCTAGGCCATTGCCCCACCCCAGCCAATGAATTTTTTTTTTACATTGAAAAAAATAATATTTTTTAATTACGTAATGTATTTTTTGTATTAAAATTCAGTTTGGCCCTACTCGGATCCAGAGATCGGACTGTCGGCCCGCCCCTGAAGAAAATCCTGGCTCCACCCCTAGCTGTGTTGGTGGATAGGTGCCACTGCTCAGGCACATGGAGTTCACAGCTTGCTACTTCCTGACCGGCAGCTTCATGACCCCCCACTACCAGACGTGTAGCAGTAGCAAGCTCTACAAGGAACTCGCCTATGTTATTTCTTTCATGCCTTCTGGCCTTCTTATGCGTTATGGTCATTAGTCACAACTTTTTTTGTAGTTATTTAAAATTGAAAAAGTTGCAACTCACTTGCTTTGTAACTGTCCAATTGGGCATCATAGGACAATCCAAGGAAGTCTATTTTATAAGCCTAATGTCCACTTTGTATGAGATCAAAAAAAAATTTTTTCTCATGAGTACAATATCAAATAGGGGGCTTCTTCAAGTAAACCCCTAAATTCTCAAACTCTCTATTTTTGCTTTCTTGTTTTCTCTCACTCCTTCTTTGCTGCTTTGTTGTTTTGCTTGTTTCAGGTTCAAAGTTCCAAGCTAATGTGCGTTATCCATAAAACTCCATTGCACCTTGGCATGTCTGGCCTCGTGGTGGTCACCTTGACCGCCGCAACGGTTTGCCAGCCCTACTGGGACTTTGTGCAGGACTGGGGCCTGCTCAATCCCAGGTCCAAGGACCCATTGCTGGGGGACGACCTCATTCTTAGGCACAAAAGCAATTACTTTCTCGACATTGTGAGTCCAAGTTACTTTTTTTTTTTTGTTGGTAGTAACTACACCACCATGTCCAAACTCATAAATTCAAGCGTGCATGATAGAGAGGAATCATTGGTGGTCATCACCTTCATCATAACCTTTCGCAGAAGGAGGATGGCAGAAAGTAAAAGGCTTTCTTGCTTCACTGAAGTATATGATAGCAATGGTGGCACCAGTAAGAGAGCAGAGCTCCTGGGCCATTTTGAAGAGACCATTCCTCCTCTTGGAGAAGGTGATGTGCCTCTTTTGCTTATCAGCTATCTTTTCCAGGTTGATCATCTTTTTTCCCATCTTCGATCTTATATTTCTTCAGCAGGTCCAACGCTGGCTATGGCTGCCGATTGAACTGGGACGGAAAGGGGGAAGGGAGAGAGAGATTGTTCATTTGGTTTAGTTGGAGAGCCAGACTAACTGTTCCTCTAAATGGTTGTTACTTCATCTGCGCATGCAAAGAAGAGAGGGAGAACGACCGCCTTACCTTCCCTCCAATGCTAACAGATAGTTGTCAAAGTAAAAAGCGTGTTCAAATTTTTTTGAAATAGCCAAGAACTCTTGTGCGTTATTCTCAGACGCGTTTGGATTTAGATGATACCTCCGAAACCTGGTTTTGGATCTTTAAAATTAGGTTTGGGGTTGTCTAGTTGACGTGAAAATATCATTTTGTGAAAACTCAATTTTCTACCCACTTTTTTTTTTGTTCATTCAACGACTAAGTTCCTGAACGAACTTCAATAATTTTAAGAGGTACTGTTGAGTCAACAATGGACATATTCAGATCGTTAATGAACGTCTGGTTGAAACCACGGATTGATTGCTTCGGTCACCTGTATGTTCAGGCTTTAAACTTTGTTCTCTGGCTTGTTTAGATTGAAGCAGTCATGCCCATCAACACTGGTGAGGTCAGTCATCAAGTGGTGGAATTTGTTGTAGCATCACTAGAGAGGTGATTTGGAGAGCTCATAGGGGAGCACCAAAATTTCATCTTTATCATATCTATGGTCAGAGGTGGAGCCAGAATTTTTTTCAGCGGCGGGCCAAACGGTCCGCAGGCCAAGAAGAGCGATGGGTCGGGTTAAGAGGAACGACAGATCGGGCCAAGAGAAGCGATGGATCGGGCCAAACTAAAAAAAAATATTTTTTTTAATATAAAAAAAAATTCCTGTGCTCACCCGAGCCACAGCCCAGCGGCCCCCCTCCCTCCTCCCCTGTCTATGGCGTTGTTTAATAAAATTATAGGGCTTATGTGGGATATGTCTAATCCATGCACGAAATCATATCTAAGCACTACACCATTTTTTTGGTTTTGGGAACAGGGGCGTAACACCGGTTCCTCACCCCTTCCTAAATCCTACTGTTCTTAATTTTAAATATGCATGTGCAACAGGCCAGCCTAGCCTGGCCTAGCCTACATTCAACCTGGATTCGGCTTGGTTAAAATAAAAAATATATATATATATATATTTTTTTAAGATAAAAAAAATTGTTATAAGATATATTTTTAATAATAAAATATATATCATTATTAAATAAAAAACAATATTAAAAAAATAAATTGAACTGCTCCATCAGGTCGGCACAAGCCGATTTTTTCAAAATTTAACCCATGCTCGATCAGACCGGTACTGGATAACCGACCGCTACCCGGTCAAGTACCCCAGCCCAATGCCTGATGCCCAGACCTAACTTTAAAAGCTATTACTAAGATTTCTTTTATATATAATAATTTTTTTCCTCTCAGTTATTATCCCTAGAGCCCAAGCCGATAGTCTCTGTTCGGTAAGGTTCAATGTAGCCATCTCCCGCTCCGCCACGGCTGATTGTTTGGAAATTGTTGCCTTTTGCCTTTCTTCCAAATCCCCACTGAACCTGGCGAGTAGTTATTCTCCCATTTGCTTCTATTTTTGAAAGTCTCTTCCCGTGAAAGTCTCTTCCAGTTTCCTTTGCTCCGAGTTTTTTTTTTTTGTTGCTCAAATGCTCGAGCTTAAAAGAGCTGAGCTCGAGGTCTATCCGAGGCAAGGTCAAGCTGGCCTTATGAAGCTTGGCTAGAGTTTGGACCGAGCCCAAGCGACGCAAAATATAAACCGAGTGGAGCTTGAGTAGGCCGGGGTAATCAACCTCATCATTGGTATTTTAATCAAATTGAGAACTACAATACCTCAACCGTAAGTCCTAAACTGAGCTTTGCTAACTTACTTCTGCATAGTTATTGATTTTCTTAGCCTAAGTATTAATTTAAACACCAGTACATAAGCAATATCGTATATTAAAGCTTCACGTCCTCCTCAACCTAAAGCGCATGCTTCGTGATCGCCAGTAGAGGGTATCCTCTGCCATGAGAGCCTCACTGGCACGGGGATGGGATTGACCACAGGGAAGGTGAAGGCCAATGAGGATGGAATAAAAGGGAGGAAAGAGAAGGGGATCTAGATGGAGTTGCTCGCGATGATACGCAGGAGCATGGGCCTAGCCAAGGTAGGGCCCGTTTGGGTCCTACCTACCTCAAAAATAATTTTTTTACGGGCCTTACCTACTTCAAAAAAAAAATTAAATTAAATTTACATGCAAATTTTAAACAAGTCTAAATCTGGTGATACATATGATATTTGCCTTGTTGCTAAGAACACTAGACTTTCTTTTCCCAACAGTACCATTTCAACATATGCTCCTTTTGACTTAATTCATTGTGATGTATGGAGAAGTTATTACAGGCCTTCATTGACTGGTGCACAATATTTTCTAACTATAGTTGATAATTTTTTCTGATCTATATGGATTTATCTTATGAGATATAAATCTGAAGTTTTTGGAGCCATTAAAAAATTTGTCGCGCTTATTGAAAATCAGTTTCAAACTAGAATTAAAATTCTTAGAAGTGACAATGGGACTGAATTCTTTTTACAAGAAATAAATAACTTTCTTCGTGAAAAAGGCATTGATCGTCAACATAGTTGTGTTGCGACACCACAACAAAATGGTGTGGTCGAACGCAAGCATTGAGACCTCCTAAACATGACACGAGCATTAATTTTTCAAGCTAAACTACCCATAAAATTTTGGGGAGAATGTGTCTCCAGTGTTGCTTACATTATCAATAGATTACCATCCGATATGAAGTTTTCTACAAACGCACATCAAACTACAAACATATGTGTGTTTTTGGATGTCTATGTTATACTCACAATATTCATAAAAATCACAAGTTTGACTTAAGGGGAAGGCAATCCATATTTCTTGGATATCCATATGGTCAATCAGCTTACAAGGTTTATGATCTTGAAAGTGGTTCGTTGTTCACGAGTAAAGACGTCAGATTTTGTAAAAATTATTTTCCATATAAAATGAAATGCACACTGGGGACAATGAACAAGTGGTTCTCCTTCACCATTCAATGATTATGTATCAGGAGAGCATGAGTTTCTTTCAAGCCCAAGCGAACCTCTTAACAGTATCCCATCCAATCTAGATAATGAGACCAACCCTGATCCCATTCCTCAATCAATCGAGCCTACTCATGGTGATTCAATCCAACTTTGTAGATCTATATGACTTAAACATATACCAACTCATCTTAAGGACTACAAATACTTCTCAGTCTTGCCCAGTTTCAGCCATTTGTTGAAGAGTGAGGGGACAAGTCTCACAAAAGGTACTCGTTACCCCGATTGCACAATGTCTTGATATCACTAACTTCAATTCCAACTACAAGTGTTTCATGTCTACCCTTCTTGAGCAATGTGAATCTTCATCCTTTGCCCAAGCCATGTAGGACCCTAGATGGTGTGAACTGACACGAAACTTCCTCCAGGTAAGGTTCCCATAGACTGCAAATGGGTATTCAAAATCAAATACCAATCTGATGGTTCTGTCAAACGATACAAGGCCCGCTTAGTAGCAAAGGGGTATACACAAACAGAAGGAGTTGATTACAATGAGACTTTTGCTCTCGTCACCAAGATCTCTACTATTCGATGTCTTTTGATTTTTGCCGCTATTCTAAAGTGGCACCTTTTTCAAGTTGATGTCAATAACGCCTTCTTACATGGAGATCTAGAGGAAGAAGTTTATATGCAATTACCTCCTGGTTTTAGCCGACAAGGGGAGAAAGGAATGACATATCCTTCCTCTCAAAATTGGTTTTACAAACTTGCTACCTTTCTCAAGGACAAGGGCTATATTCAATCCAAGGTAGATTACTCATTATTTTTCAAGATCGGTACTAGAGGACGAACATTTGTTGCACTGAATGTGGATGACATCATCATTGCAGGGGACGATTTGAATGCAATCAATTCTCTAAAGCACATGATGAATGAAAAAATAAAGTTGAAGGATTTAGGCAGACTCAAATATATTCTTGGCTTAGAATTAGCTACTTCAAAAGATGGTATCTTCTTATCTCAAAAAAAATATCTTCTCAACATACTCCAAGAAACAGGGCACATGGAGCAAAACCATGTGAGACACCAATGGAAAAATACATAAAGCTTGACAACGAAAAGGGAGACATCCTCAAAGATCCAAATCATTATAGAAAGGTGATTGGAAAACTAATATATCTGACCTTAACAAGGCTAGACATTGTTCACACAATCCACATCTTGAGCCAATTTATGAGTCAACCACGAGTGCCACATAAAAAAGCCATGAACCGTTTATTGAAATATCTAAAGGGAACTGCTGGATATGGAGTTATGTTGTCATGAAAGGGGCCGATTCACCTCAAACCATATTGTGATTCAGGTTGGGCTTCATGTCCAATGACACGAAGATCTACAAGCAAATACTGCACCATGATTGGGAATAGTCCTATCACTTGGAAAATCAAGAAGCAAACAACAGTCTCTAGATCATCTGCAAAGACAGAATACAAGTCTATGGCTCTCCCCACATGTGAGCTTATTTGGCTAAAGGCATTATTCAAGGATCTCGGGATCATCCACAAAGAGCCCATGATGTTTGTGACAACCAAGCTGCAATGCATATTGCAGCCAATACAGTGCTCCATGAAAGAACAAAACACATCAAAATTGATTGCCATGTGGTGAGAGATAAGATTCAGAATGGAGACATCCAAACTTAATTTGTTCCCACAACTAAACAAGTTGCAGACATGTTTACCAAGCCCTTGGGACGAGAAGCATTCCACAACTTAAGAAGCAAGTTGGTGCTTTGCAATCCAGGAGCGTCAACTTAAAGGGGAGTGTTGAAAAGTCGTGCCTTAGAAATCTTATCTAGAGCTAATCCTTGATCTTAGGAAGATTAGCTCATCCTTGATCTTAGGCAAGATTTGAGGTTTCTATGTATATCACCAAAATCAAAGTGACTATATATTGTGAACTCGACAATGAATAAAATCACTCTCTCTTCTCTCACTTTCCTCTTTCTCTCTACTTCTTTTCTTTCACAAAATTCTAATAGTTCTCTTTAGAAGAATTGTTGCAAATCATCCCATTAAAGGGATTCAGTAACCTGAAAAATGGTGAAAGTTAAAGAACGAAAGCAAAAGGCAAAACGCATGAACTATCGGATAAGAATTGTAAGATGGGTACAAAACTGAGAAGGACCTATTTCCTTTCAAAGGAAAGAAATAGGTCCTTCTCAGTTTTGTACCCATCTTATGATTCTCAGTTTTGTGCTGCGTGAGAGGTACTGCTGAGATTCTCCTCCTGCTGCATGAGCTCTTCCTACCGGCGGGCTGCAGATACTCTCTCTCTCTCTCTCTCTCTCTCTCTCTCTCTCTCTCTCTTACGGCATTCCCTTCTCTGAGAACCAGCAGTCTTGGCCAGCGAAAAGAGAGCAGGGCTGCTGCAGCGTTGGATACGTGTCCGCAATGATGCCTATCAGAAGGAGATTCCACCCAGTAACAGGTGCTTTCCACTTTAGCAGGTGTGTGCTCTTAACGGGCCAGTGCCAGAACCACCTGCTTCAACCAACATCAACCGGCCAGCACGAGACTCCCTTCCCCATCCTTGTTTGTGGCTATCTAACTAGGCCTTGGCATTGGGCCGGACTCTTATTAGAACCGATTTACAAGAACATTTTGTAGTATTGTAGTATTAGTAAGAGAAGGAAGGGTTAAGGATTTACCCGGTGACACTTGAAAAGGGAGTTTGAGCCCACCCTAATACCCGACATTCGAGTCTAGCTCAGTTCGGTTAAAATTAAAAAATATTTTTTAAATACAAAATAAAATTTTTCAAAAGTAAAAAAATTATATATTATTATTAAATAAAAATAATATAAAAACTAAATTAGACTGAATCAAGTTCAATTGAGCCAACCCGATACGTTATCGGGCCAACCTGGATTGATTTTTTCTGCTTCGGGCTCAAGCCGATCAGGTCGAGTACCTGGGCGGATGCCCAGGCTTAAATATCATTTATCTGGGCCTATGCCCATGCTTAAATATAATTATGCAAGGTTTCTATCTTTTTCCACTAACTCTCTCTCTCTCTCTCTCTCTCTCTCTTTCTCTCTCCTTACTGATGCGAGCAGAACGCTTTTCGAGTCACTTGCTGTCTTTTTGGGGTTGAGTTTTTTTTCCTCCTTGAATTTGCCTGCTTTGCTTTGTGAGTGTTTCAAAATTATGACATTTTTTTCCCAAGTTGGGATTTTTTGCTGCACCGAGTGGACATTTTTAATTGTTTATTTAGGTGATGGTTTGAATCGCTACTGTGAGAATTAATGTGGCAATCTGTGACTAAAATAGTTGTGATGGAAAATATTTGGAGTTCGATCAATTAATATGTAATCTTGTGATCGATGCTGACAATGGTTTCTCTTCAAATATAGTATAAGTCTGTCATAATATGGTAATAATCATAACGCAGGGGGCAGTGGATAGGGGAACATGAATTACCAAGCACATTTTAGAAGCCGTGAACACACACAAACACACAAAACATTCATTGACACGATAAACCATTACTAAAAGATATAGTTTCTGCATTATAAGTGCCACTTTTGTTTTTGAAGTTGTAAATTTAAGTTGAAAAACAAATAGGTTTAACATTATTTGTTTGCTGTGTCCAATGAAATTTTTTTTTTACATTAAAAAATAATATTTTTTAATTACGTAATGTATTTTTTGTATTAAAATTCAGTTTGGCCCTACCCGGATCGAGAGATCGGACTGTCGGCCCGCCCCTGAAGAAAATCTTGGCTCCGCCCCTGGCTGTGTTGGTGGATAGCTGCCATTGCTCAGGCACATGGAGTTCACAGCTTGCTACTTCCTGACCGGCAGCTTCAGAACCCCCCACTACCAGACGTGTAGCAGCAGCAAGCTCTACAAGGATCTCGCCTATGTTATTTCTTTCATGCCTTACTTCTGGTGGCCTTCTTATGCGTTATGGTCATTAGTCACAACTTTTTTTGTAGTTATTTAAAATTGAAAAAGTTGCAACTCACTTGCTTTGTAACTGTCCAATTGGGCATCATAGGACAATCCAAGGAAGTCTATTTTATAAGCCTAATGTCCACTTTGTATGAGATCAAAAAAAATTTTTTTCTCATGAGTACAATATGAAATAGGGGGCTTCTTCAAGTAAAACCCTAAATTCTCAAACTCACTATTTTTGCTTTCTTGTTTTCTCTCACTCCTTCTCGTTGTTTTGCTTGTTTCAGGTTCAAAGTTCAAAGCTAATGTGCGTTATCCATAAAACTCCATCGCACCTTGGCATGTCTGGCCTTGTGGTGGTCACCTCGACCGCCGCCATGGTTTGCCAGCCCTAATGGGACTTTGTCCAGGACTGGGGCCTGCTCAATCCCAGGTCCAAGGACCCATTGCTGGGGGACGACCTCTTTCTTAGGCACAAAAGCAATTACTTTCTCGACATTGTGAGTCCAAGTTACTTTTTTTTTTTTTTTGTAGTAACTACACCACCATGTCCGAGCTCATAAATTCAAGCGTGCATGATAGAGAGGAATCATTGGTGGTTATCACCTTCATCATAACCTTTCGCAGAAGGAGGATGGCAGAAAGTAAAAAGCTTTCTTGCTTCACTGAAGTTATATGATGGCAATGATGGCACCAGTAAGAGAGCAGGTCCTGGGCCAGAGCTCCTGGGCCATTTTGAAGAGACCATTCCTTCTCTTGGAGAAGGTGATGTGCCTCTTTTGCTTATCAGCTATCTTTTCCAGGTTGATCATCTTTTTTCCCATCTTCGATCTTATATTTCTTCAGCAGGTCCAACGCTGGCTATGGCTGCCGATTGAACTGGGACGGAAAGGTGGAAGGGAGAGAGAGAGAGAGATTGTTAATTTGGTTTAGTTGGAGAGCCAGACTAACTGTTCCTCTAAATGGTTGTTACTTCATCTGCGCACGCAAAGAAGAGAGGGAGAACGACCGCCTTATCTTCCCTCCAATGCTAACAGATAGTTGTCAAAGTAAAAAGCGTGTTCAAATTTTTTTGAAATCGTCAAGAACTCTTGTGCGTTATTCTCAGACGCGTTTGGATTTAGATGACACCTCCGAAACCTGGTTTTGGATCTTTAAAATTAGGTTTGGGGTTGTCTGGTTGACGTGAAAATATCATTTTGTGAAAACTCAATTTTCTACCCACTTTTTTTTTCGTTCATTCAACGACCAAGTTCCTGAACGAACTTCAATAATTTTAAGAGGTACTGTTGAGTCAACAATGGACATGGTTCAGATCGTTAATGAACGTCTGGGTGAAACCACGGATTGATTGCTTCGGTCACCTGTATTTTCAGGCTGTAAACTTTGTTCTCTGGCCTGTTTAGATTGAAGCAGTCATGCCCATCAACACTGGTCAGGTCAGTCATCAAGTGGTGGAATTTGTTGTAGCATCACTAGAGAGGTGATTCGGAGAGCTTATAGGGGAGCACCAAAATTTCATCTTTATCATATCTATGGTCAGAGGTGGAGCCAGAATTTTTTTCAGCGGCGGGCCAAACGGTCCGCAGGCCAAGAAGAGCGATGGGTCGGGTTAAGAGGAACGACAGATCGGGCCAAGAGAAGCGATGGATCGGGCCAAACTAAAAAAAATTATTTTTTTTAATATAAAAAAAAAATTCCTGTGCTCACCCGAGCCACAGCCCAGCGGCCCCCCCTCCCTCCTCCCCTGTCTATGGTGTTGTTTAATAAAATTATAGGGCTTATGTGGGATATGTCTAATCCATGCACGAAATCATATCTAAGCACTACATCATTTTTTTGGTTTTGGGAACGGGAGCGTAGCACCGGTTCCTCACCCCTTCCTAAATCCCTCACCCCTTCCTAAATCCTACTGTTCTTAATTTTAAAGATGCCTGTGCAACAGGCCAGCCTAGCCTGGCCTACATTCAACCTGGATTCGGCTTGGTTAAAATAAAAAATATATATATATATATATTTTTTTAAGATAAAAAAAATTGTTATAAGATATATTTTTAATAATAAAATATATATCATTATTAAATAAAAAACAATATTAAAAAAATAAATTGAACTGCTCCATCAGGTCGGCACAAGCCGATTTTTTCAAAATTTAACCCATGCTCGATCAGACCGGTACTGGATAACCGACCGCTACCCGGTCAAGTACCCCAGCCCAATGCCTGATGCCCAGACCTAACTTTAAAAGCTATTACTAAGATTTCTTTTATATATAATAATTTTTTTTCCTCTCAGTTATTATCCCTAGAGCCCAAGCCGATAGTCTCTGTTCGGTAAGGTTCAATGTAGCCATCTCCCGCTCCGCCACGGCTGATTGTTTGGAAATTGTTGCCTTTTGCCTTTCTTCCAAATCCCCACTGAACCAGGCGAGTAGCTATTCTCCCATTTGCTTCTATTTTTGAAAGTCTCTTCCGGTGAAAGTCTCTTCCAGTTTCCTTTGCTCCGAGTTTTTTTTTTTTGTTGCTCAAATGCTCGAGCTTAAAAGAGCTGAGCTCGAGGTCTATCCGAGGCAAGGTCAAGCTGGCCTTATGAAGCTTGGCTAGAGTTTGGACCGAGCCCAAGCGACGCAAAATATAAACCGAGTGGAGCTTGAGTAGGCCGGGGTAATCAACCTCATCATTGGTATTTTACTCAAATTGAGAACTACAATACCTCAACCGTAAGTCCTAAACTGAGCTTTGCTAACTTCTGCCTAGTTATTGATTTTCTTAGCCTTAATTTAAACACCAGTACATAAGCAATATCGTATATTAAAGCTTCACGTCCTCCTCGACCTAAAGCGCATGCTTCGTGATCGCCAGCGGAGGGTATCCTCTGCCATGAGAGCCTCACTGGCACGAGGAAGGGATTGACCACAGGGAAGGTGAAGGCCAATGAGGATGGAATAAAAGGAAGGAAAGAGAAGGGGATCTAGATGGAATTGCTGGCGATGATACCAGGAGCATGGGCCGAGCCAAGGTAGGCCCCGTTTGGGTCCTACCTACCTCAAAAATAATTTTTTTACGGGCCTTACCTACTTCAAAAAAAAGATTAAATTAAATTTACATGCAAATTTTAAACAATTTTATTTATTATGTACAAAAATTTTGAAAAATAATATTTTAGTCTTAATTAAAATTTAAAATCTTTAATTCGTTGGTCTCATAAAAAAATTTTTACTCCAACCCTGTTCACTACAATGGCGGTAGGAGGACATGGGAGAAAGGTGCAGTGTGCCCAGAAGATGATCATGGGCGACTACATGACCCTCTGCACAGGACTCGGCCAGCTCAAAACCCTTTTTCCCAAAACTTTAGACCAACGAACTTCAACAAAAATAGTTGAGGGAAAGCTAATACAAAGTGCACCAGAGTAAGCACTAAAAAGTTCTTCAATGCACTAAATGAAAAATGTGCAACTAAAGCAAAATTGACATAATAAGATTTAGGCGAAGGAATTCATGCACTTATCCTTTGGTGGCGCTTCGTTTTAGTGGGCAGCTGACGCTTCATCCTCCTTTTCACTTTTTATTTTCGTGCATTTTTGCAGCCTATAACTTTTTCTTTTTTATGCTTTTTGGCAGCAACTGAATTGGGGATGTCAATGGGATTGAATATTAGACAAATCCGTTTTAAATATTCGGACATCAAAGAGAAAAAAAAATAGTAGAATTTGGTGAGGCCTGTGGGCTTGGAAGTTGAAACCTGCCATAAGGGTGGGCATCCACGAGCACGATGTTCGAAACTCGGACCCGACTCAGAGTCTGATACCTGAAACCCAGGTCAAGGACAGGCTCGATTATAATAAAAAATATTTTTTTAATATAAAATAATTTTTTTAATATAAAATATATTTTTAATAATAAGATATATATTATTATTATTAATAAAATATCTTTTAAAAGTTATCGGGTCACATCAAAGCCCCGTCGCGCTGATTTGAACTGGCCCATCGACCCCGGGCCTGGGCTGGTTCTTTTGGGCCCATCCTCGGCCGAGTACCAGGTACCTACCGCCCCGTAACCAAAGCAGCAACTTTGATAACATGAGAAAACTTTGAACACACAATATACATATAAAGTTACTCCCTCATATAAAACTAACCTAAACATTAGTCTTATCATACGAAATACTATACATGTAAAAATTAAAATATTAACCCAACTTAAGCCAACCAAATTTTAGCTTATTTGAAGTAAATAAGTAAATATTGTACAAAAAAAGTCCTTAGTGAAAATAAAAAATACTATTTTTAAAATAATTTTGATATAAAATTTTATAAGGTAAACAATTTTAATTATATAAAAACAGTAATTTATTATCAATATTTGAAACTTTGCGTGGTTCCAATTTTGTTGAATGTCTCTCGAGGTATTATCAACATTTGAAACTTAGAATTGATCTTTCAAATAAGGCTTTTGTGATGCAAACAAAATTTTTAATTAGTTAATTAATAAAAAAGGCATACTTCTAAGTAAACGGATCATTTGATCAAGTAAACTAAAAGAATATTAATTAGTCAAAATAGAAAGAAAATGATGGTTTACCAAAATAATTGAGATTAACATTAGGCATTTCAATGAAGAATTGTTAAAACTTCAAAAAATATTTATAATGGATAACTAATACTATACAAATAACATTAATAGTGAAAGCTAATACTTTTCAAATAAAATTAATTAATAATAAAAAATACAAATTAACATTGACACCAAAATTGATCAGGTAAAAATCTAAGCAAAGTATACTAGAACCCTTTGTGAAATGGATTGTAAGGGTTATGTTATACAAAATTTCAAATAAGTTTTTTGTACAAACAAAATTTCATGAATTAATTAAACAAGCATACTCGAATAAGTAATTTGATCATTATAAAGTCTCTCAATCAAAAATTGTTATAGTGGATAACTAATTATATAAAATAGTATTAATATCGAAAAACTAATATTTTGGAAAATAAATTAATTAAGACAAATTAAAGAATGAAAAACATAAACTTAATATTGATATCAAAATCAACATGGCAAAAATTAGAGCAAGGCATGTCAGAGCTGACGTTGTATTATATGTCAACAACATTAGTTACCAAACTTCAAAGAAGATTTTATGCAAACATACAAAAATTTCAATTAGTGAATTAATTAGACAACCATACTTTCATAAGCAAATGAATTATTATAACAAACAAACGACAAGAGTGTTAATGAATCCAATCAATTTAATTAAAAATGAAAAAGAAAATGGTAGTTTGCCCCAACAATTGAAAAAACTATTAAACATCTCAACAATGAACGGTTAAAAGTGAAACTATTTGTCATGCATAACCAATGATATCAAAAAACAATAATAAGTAGAAGCTTGACATAAAAATAAAAGTAAGATAATTAATAGTAAAAACTTAACATCAGAATCAAAATTGATATGGCAAAATAATAAATTTGGGTGGGCGTCCGGCTGGGCCACTGGCGGGGGCTCAGTACAGGGCCCGGGTCGGCCCAACGGGGCTCGACCTGGGTCCTGTAATATTAAAAAATATATATATTTTTTTTAAATTTAATAATATAATTTTATCATTTAAAATATAATTTATATTAAAAAATTTATTTTATAATTTAAATAATAATTTTTTTATTATAACTGAGCTGGCCCACCCGTTGCCAACCCCTAATCATAAACAAACCATGCCAGAACTGGCTTAACTTTGGTTTTCCGCGAATAACAGCAAGGAACAATTGTTAATGGAGATGAGGTTACGCCCCAAGGAAAAATGGAACTTTCTTTTTCTTCAAAAGAAAGAAAAATGTGTTTTTGAGAAGTGATGAAGAACTATCAGAGCCAGGTTTCGATCCTGGGACCTGTGGGTTATGGGCCCACCACGCTTCCGCTGCGCCACTCTGATAAGTTGTTAACACGTAAGAGGCAAATTTTTATTATTCCAATAATGTTTGGCCTTGGCGACCGAACCGAAATACGGATGACTTGGTTCATGCAAGTTACATTATCTTCTCACACGCAATTGCAGAGCTGGCTATTTCAATCAGGTTGGCAGCTCATGTTCAAGTATGATACAGACCCATGCTTGGATCCAGAATATTATGACAGTCCCCATTCAGCAATAACCACACTACTTAGTAGTAACAAGTATAACTCCGCAATATTTATCACATGACAAACTGATTTTCGCAAGGAGTCAGTGGGTTCTTCTTCATCAAGCCAAGTTCATATCAGGTCCGCCAAGTGTTTGCCAACCCAAGCCGATAATACGGATCAAGATCAGGTCACTGGACATTGGTACATAATATTGATCAAGAATTGGGCATGGGACCGGCCCGACACCCGAAAGCAGAGTCCAGGCCCAGCCCGGATTAATTAAAGTAAAAAAAAAATTATAAAATAAAAAAAATTAATATAAAATACATTTTTAGTAATAAAATATATATAATTATTAAATTAAAATAATCAGACTGAATGGGGCCTCATCGGGCCAACCCGAGCCGGTCTGATACAATACCAGGTACCCGTCGGGTACCCGGGTCCATTGCCCAGGCTTAATCAGATCAGTATGCATCGGCATCAACCAAGATCAGAAATTTACATATAAAAAAGCTAGGACAATTTCAGATATGATTTTCTGAATTGCATTTCCAAATCTGACTAGATTAAGATCTGGGGTTTACCCTTAAATGGATCGGGTTTGAAAAGGTTTTCTAAAGCAGATCCAAGTCTGACTAGCTCAAGTTCTGGGGGCAAGACGAGATCGAAGATCCATAAGATTTCAGACTAAGATGTGGATTTCTGAAAAACAACCTGGGTTCAATTAGCTTAAGCTCTTTTGACATGTTAACGGTCAGACTTGTTGGATTTTGGAATGAGACCCAAACCTTGGGTCCATATCTTATCAATACGTAATCAGATCCAATTTATTTTGCAAGACCCAACTACATGGACTTGGATTCGAGCAGATAATTGGATGGAGCCAACTATTGGCAGACGGATGAATTGATCGAAGAACTTTAAAGAAAATTGTGGATTTTCTAGTTTTTCTACTTAATTTTGAAAATTGGCAAAATCCGGTTCAAAATTTTGATTTTGATATAAATATAAAAGTCATATTCGGATTGTAAAATCGGATTTTGGATAAGACTTTTTTTTATTCGAATCTGAATATGTGAATATTTGAAAAAGCAGATATGATTAAAGACATATCCGATCTGAATCCAATCCATTGATATATATATATATATATATCAAATCCTTCAACGAATAGTCCTTCCTAATTACCATATTAATTTTCCCCCGTTAATATTAAAGAAATACGTAAGTTTCTTATACTGTATAAAATGGAACCTTTTCCGCCATACTTGTGACAATTTAAAACCTGTTGATCACTAAGCCAAGTCAGATTAGTTGGTTAAAACGATCCAAATGCCTTCATGACAAGTACTTTTTAGATATATAGCATAAACTCATTTTGTTGACTTCATCCATGGTATGTTTGCTACTGTGATTAAATATTTAAAAGAATCAATTGCTTGAGAAACTCGTTTAGTTTCTAAAATGGTTCGCATTTTCTCGCTTAATCTCAATAAATGGTAAAACTGTTTTTCTAACTGCTAATCACTAATAATGAACTTTAAAGACGGGAAAAATCTATCGTTGCCGTCATAAGAACCTCTGAAAAGTAAGAAGATTGTTGCAATTTCTACATGTCAAGACGCAATACAATTTCATTCTTCTCCATGCATGGCTTCTTCCCATTGTTCCTTTTTTCCAATCAAACACAAAACTGACCAGGCGATTTGATGAACCAGGGTTTGATTATTTTGTTGTCTTTTTGCTATCATATTAATTTGGTCTCTACAGTACATTGGGGCCAAGGGCAGAGTCATGTGGGTTACATGTGGGCAATTGCCTACACTTACCCTCAAAATTTTCTTATATATATATATATATATATATATATATATATAAAGAGGGAGAGAGAGAGAGAGAGAACGGGTTAGCCTGTTTTGGTATTCCTAGGGAGGATCACGTAGATGCCTGGCAAAAGGTGAAGATCAGGCAGGCGTATGCCTTGGATGCTCTCGCTTCTTTTTGCACAAAAAACCATACGACGGGCAAGCCCTTTTCCTCTTTTATCATTGTATTCGCCATTGCCATGCAGCAAACAACATTTTCCTTCACTCACACCACAGACCATGTTTACTACTCACCGGATCTTACCTTCATCACTTTCACAAAGCCTCCAAAATGAGAAAACAATAAGAAAGACAACGGAGATGTCTGGCTCTAATGCTATCGGATTAGAACTGCGACTACCCACATCCGATATGTCTAGTTTTTCTCCAAATTTTCGCTGCAGAAAATGTATATATGAACTTTACATTCTGTCTATAAATTATATATATATAACTACACAGACATAGAAAAAGCCAAAAGATGACTCTGTAAGTGTGACATAGAAGGCCTTCCTGCGCCTTGCGCTTGCGTCTTGCGACTGGCCGCCGACATTCAGGTGCTGCGGTGGAGCATCGGCAATCTGAGAAGACTCCAACAGTGATCATGGCCGCAACGGTGGCGAGAGGATACAGCTGAAACAATAGGCCGGCAGTTTACCGATTAGATATAGGATTTGGACCGGTGGATACTTCATGAAAGCTGTCATCATAGGAGTTGGAGGAGGAGGTTGGAGGAGAGGATCTGCTTCTTGCATGGAATACTTGATCAGTCTCCATGTTCTGACGGCCTGTGGCGCCGCTCCGCGGTGCTTGATGGATATTGGCAGCCCTCAGGCGCCCCATTTTCATCCAGTTGCAGTCAGGGACGCCCTCGTCTAGATCATTTCTTGTAGGCCTGAGGAACAAGATGGAGAGAAAGAGGAAGAGGGAGAAGAGAGCCAATAAGAGGGTGGTGCTGGAGGCCCTGCCATTCTTGTCGTTGTCGTGCTCAGGCCACGGACAGCTACACATGAATCCTGAGTAGACGTATCAGCAAAGAAATGGCAAGATGGAGCTACTACTACCGTTTTCAGTCAAGACAGAAAGAGAGAGTTTCAAAGGAAGCAGGCACAAGAAAGCAAGATTCTTTAATTGCCTTTAGGTCATTTTAGTGGAGATTGTCTTCACAAAAGCAATTATCAAGTGACATTTGTTTTGCACATGTCAGCTGTCAAAGATTCCGGTCGCAAGCGGACAAATGCATCTGCGGCCGATGTTAACTCATTAAAGCCCATATATATATTTAAAGCCCATATATATATATATATATATATATATATATATATATATATATATATATATATATATATATATATATATATATATATAAAAGTCGGCCAACACAAATTGTTGGATTAGTTTTTTAGATTTTAACACTAAAAACTGTTGTAATTGATGCATTATGTGTTAAAAATCGTAGCCAAATAATGGTTTTGTGAAATGCACCATTTGCAACAGTTCTGAACATGGAAAAACTTAAAAAAAAATTATGTAAATAGAAAAAACTCATCTAGCCCATGAATGTTGGCCGGCTGAATGAATGGATAGCTGAGGAACTCAGTTCCTCATGAAATCCTATGTTCATGTCTTCTGTAACAAACACACACTCTTATATATATATATATATATATATATATATATATATATATATCCTATGTTCACGTCTTCTGTAACAAACACACTCTTATATATATATATAATTCCGGTGCCACAATTGTTTATATCATGACATTGCGCAAATACAACTAATAGGATTTTCATGGCAAAAAATTAAGTTGGCAGCCTTAGGTATTCTTTTAAGTGAGTCAAATGGTAGATTAGGTATCGTCAATAAGGGGTTCCTCCTGGTCCGTACGAGGCACCAGGGTCCTGACCATATAGCTAGAGAGCTTTTTCTTTTACAGCAAAACATGCACCCGATGATCGATTCTCTAGGAGTTTGTATCCATCCCTTTCCAGGGTGGAGTTCCTTACTACAAGAGCTAACTAATTGCTTAATTATCATATTTGAAAATATTACCTTTTCCAAATGAACGCTAATTTTGAGGTATCACCTTCGTAAGCTAAATATTTTAACAATTTTTCATGTTTTCTGTCATTTTTAGTTTCTTTTTTGTTATATATATATATATATATATATATATATATACTGTTTATCCAGTGATAAATGTCCGTTATTCTTGAACTTATTTGATTAAGCTTGATAAACTGTTAATTAGTTAGGGTGTTTTAGAACATTTTAGTATGTGTACATCTTCTGGATTTCTACAGTTTTTCTTATTTGACTGGATTGAAAATCATATTTTAATGACATTAATTTATTCTAATACTTGGTAGGACCTGTCACATCCAATGTAATTAAGAACAGGTCAAAATGCCGAAGGACGTGGAATCGGATGAAACCTTAAAACCGAATCAAATATGGAAATAAAAGTCTTGACCGTACTTGGTACAATTATGGGAACACTGTGAGTTCCTATTTCCTAGGTTTGAATTCAAATAAGATGTATCAAGAAAAGTACACAAGAATAGTTAGGGTTGCTTCTGACTGAGATCCAGATATATCCGCGCTCAACTTTTCTCTGGTGGATCATATCCATTTCAGATTCTTATACAGCAAGACACAGTCCCATTTGCATCCTCTATGGGTCCACATCTCATCGCTCATCTCACGGCTCAACAAAGTCCAAGCTGGCTTCATCCTCAAAGCTTATATAGGCTCAAACTTATTGTCACAACGATGATCCTCATGCTCATACATGCAGCAGCTATACACTGATGTCTAGCTAGTATATCTTGGTTGAGTCAATTTAAATTATGCTGCAAAAAATTTTGCCACCCTAAATAAAAAGAAAACAGGAAGTGATATGTGAAGAGGGAGAAGAGAAGTAGTCTTGAAACATATCACATTCTAGCTCATGTGGATACTTGTATGGGTATGGGTACAAGTATGGAGATACTAGTATGGACATAGAAATTTTCAAAATTTTGAACATGGGGATACAACAAGGTATATACATATATGTATATGTGTGTGCAAAATTCCACAAAAAATGCACAATTCCACAAGAAATATAGGAAACACAATAAAAAATGCAAAATTTCACAAAACCCTGAAAAATTCTACCAAAAACACCAAAAAATCTAAACAATCATGTCTAAACGTGTCGTCATATTGGTGTCGACATGCCACCATGACGATACAGGTGTACGCACTACTTAGATTGCACTAGAATAGTTCAAAAATCATTGCAACCTAGAAAATCAAAATGATACATGAACTTCCATAAGCATAGATTCGTAAAGCACTATAGATATGCCTTCTTGAATAAGAATGACAAAGATGGCAATACATGCAATGCCAGATCTAAACCTGATCACCTAAAAGATGAAGATGAAATTACATGCATTTCAAGGTCAATGAAAGATAAAGATGGCAATGAGGGGTGAAAATAGAATCTTCCAAATTTAGAGAATAGTATTTTAGTTGAGGAAACTGGCACTTCATGATTAGGTCAAATGCTAATTATTAAAATACATGCAGTGCAAGTTTGAAATCATTTATAGTTACATGCAAATGTAGGATCATAATCAAAATGGCAGAAGGAAAGAAATCTAATCAGGTCAACAGAAATTGATAGTAAGGACAAAACTTCAAGATTAGGATCAATTCATCTCAAGGAACACAATGCGGACATGAACAATAAACTCGAAAACAAAGAAAGCAAGAGGAGAAATTAATGTGATTCTAATCTTGTTATCCTACCTCTATGGCCAAACAATCATGCACACCATGATGCATGGTTTCTTCTCGTTGATGCAATCACCACATTAAAATGCATATAAAAGATAAAAATTAAAAATGACAACTTTACAAATGAGAGAACAAACAAAAGGCTAAATATTTTTCAGGAAAATAGATATACAATTGTTACAATGCCCACATTGATCGCCCATATAAATATCTATATTTCCTTCACCCCTTCCTTCAAGTGGTGCATATATATTATGGCAGCTTCATTTTCAAAGGACAATGATCAATTGCATTTTGTGAGAAACCCTTACAATTCATCCACTAGGTAGTCCAAGGTCAGAGCATATGGAACCCGAGCTTTTCTTTTTTGAACTGTCTACACAAAGTGGTAGTCAATCACTATATGTTTCATTGTTTCACAAAATACAACACTAGTTGTAATGTGAATGGCTGCGTAAATATTGCAAGGCATAAGAATAAGTGGCATAAATTTTATTCATATCTTAGACGAAAGAGACTTTACCCAAATTTTCTCACTAATTGTAGTAGCTATTGACAAATATTTGGCTGCAATACTGGATCAAGAAGCCACCATCTTCTATTCATCACTTCACCATCAAACAAGAGTTTCACCTATGAGAATGCAATGTACTGCAGTTGATTTAGAATATGATTTGAACAAGCTAGCGACGAATTATCCTCAAATGTCAACAAGATTATTTCTTTTATACCACATCCCTTGATAAGGAGATTTCTTGAGACATTATAAAATTCCTTCAACCACAGTCAAATGATGTCTACATATATTATGCATATGTACATTAGCTTGACCAACTCACAACACATGTAAATCAATTTACATCATAATCAAATAAACTGGCCTCCCCTCTAGTCACTGATAACTCGAGACATTAGACAGGGGTTTTTCCTTAGAGATTTTATCCTTCAAGTTGCTTTCAATGGATATATTCAATGACTTGCATCTGAGCATGCCCATTTCTTTCAACAAATCAAAGTGATTTCTTTGAGACATGAAAATGGCCTTTTATTGACGTGCAAATTCATCCTTAAGAAATATCCAAACTTTTCAACATGCGTAATGCCAAGATTTTCATAAAACAATATTTTTTTTTATCACATACGTGCTTTATAATATTTCCAATGATAGCAATATCATCCATATAAATATGAACTAACAGAAAATCATCTTCATTTCAGTAAATAAATCATAAATTATATGTTTTGCTTCTAATAAGATTATTTTAACAATTTTAATGTCAAGCTTGAGGAGATTGTTTAATCCTATAAATTAACTTCTTAAGTATGTAGACTTTGTAGGACTCTTGGGGATATCCTAGAGACAATTTCATGCAACACATTTCCTATAAAAACACCTAGCAAAAGTCACTGTTAATGTACATGAGATAATTACCATCCAAAATTATATCCAATAGAAAGTAATATCCTTCTAGAATTCATTTTTAATTTATGGGGAAAATGTCTTTTATAATCTAGACTTTAACTTTGTGTGTATCTATTGAAGAGGAGTGCCTTATGTCTTTTCACTGTTACATTGTTATTGTGTGAACTTTTTAACATCAATTGACATCATACAACACATTTTCTTTCTAGAAGGTGAGTTAAATCTCATATATGGTTCTCATATAAGTAATCAAGTTCTTGCATAGATTTTCTTTATATTGAATTGTTTTTTGCTTTCTCATACATTGTTGGTTTTTGTTTAGATTCAATGGAACTCAAGTAAGCACAATATTCTCATGAAACGTATTTGTAACTAACCTACTTTCAATAGAATGAATAGCATCTTAGTGACAAAATAATTTAAATCTTGGTGGTTGGCAAGCATATTGGGATCTTCAAGGCTAAGAAAAGTAGGGATCAGCTTCAACCAATAGTTATAGGCCAGCATACATTGGTACTTGAGTAATGCTAGTTACTAAATTCAATTTGCTTACTAATCAAGGAAGCTTTTAAATTATCAGCAAATTAATCATCATAATATTTGACAGATATCCATTTGTGGGCCTTAGGCCTAGGCTTTTCACATTCCATTTTATCAATCACCACATAGACTATTGTTTGCATCCTCAAAATTTTTTTGGTATTTGGAGGGCTCCAGAAAAATGAGGTTTTGTTTTGAAATAGAAAAGAAATGGACTCACCGTCGATACGATGATCGACCGTTCCCGGCGCCTTTACCGGGAGTAATCAACCCAAGGCCTATGTTTATCATTAATACATTTTGTTTTAACTTAAACATCTTTTTGATTCTGTATGTGATGTAGAAAAATATTGAAAGTCTGAAGTTTCAAACTTTTGAAAAGATTCTTGAAGAATCACTTGAGAATGTGAGACATTTTGGTAAAAACTAGAATTGAGAAATCTTTATAACTATCATTTGGAAATCATTTTGAAATCACTTTAGTGTTCTCTTAAGACTTTAAGTAGGTTTGAGGTTTTGCTCTAATTCGGTTACCACCTAATTAGACTTTCATCTCATCTTGCTTAAGTTCTTTTGGAGAAGTGTTTGTGATCATAAGTGAAATTAAGTGGGTGAGAATGCATGAATGCATTGATGCTACATGATTGAAAAGAAAAATCATTCATTCCTACCATAACATTCATCTATGAGCATTTATACCATAACATACATATAATAATTTTGTTTTGATAACTATCATATATAAAAAGTAAAAGTTTTTGAAAATAGATTGGGGTTGTAGACCGTCAAGCATGAATTCAATATTAGGTCATGACTTGATTTGTGGTCTTGATGAAGTAGGCAAATGAAAAATTAAAATCTGAAATGATAAGACAAAAAAAAGAATGGGAAAAGTTGAAAGACTTGATCCCAAGAGAGATATAGATAAAGAGAGAGAGAAAAAGATCTTGAAATCATAAAATCAAATATTTAAAAGGAAAAGAGATACGTATTCATATATATATTTACATATACATATATATATACATGTATAGATACATATATGAAACCTTGTGAAAATGAGGTTTAAATCAAATAGAGAAGAGAAGATCATTTTAGAAAGAGAGAGAGATTTAAAAAAAATGGAATGCACATATATATATTTATATATATGTATATGAGAGTTTGTAAAAGGATATATTAAATCATAAAGAGATAATGACAAAAAGAAATAATCATGTGCATGTATACATATATAACACGTACATACGTATATGTTTTCATGAGATTAAAAAATCAAGAAATAAAAAATAATCGACTTCAATTTTGATGTAGGCCAAAAAGGGAGGTTGGACTCATGCAAGAGCCAAAGCTAAGTCTCCATAGCCATATTAGAGAGTGTATTTGCTTTTGAAAAACTTTTGTAAAATATGATTTATATATAAACATAGAACGTTTTTATTCCATTGGTTGCAAGGGAATATGTTTCTTCCACCATTGGGTATGAAAGAAGCTTAAGCCACACGATAAGGTGCTCATTAAGGTTCATAATCGGATGATTAAAAAGAAAACTATCAAGCAAAATGACATGCAAATGCATATTAAAATGTATATATTTCATGAGGGTTTTGCATGGGTTGGACAAGTTCCAACCTCAAAAATTAATATAAAGGCAAAAATTCTCAAACTATAATCTCATTCTCACCATACAGTCACATATAAATAGAAAATCAAACAACTATGCATGGATAATATGTAGACAATATTCAATAAAGAAAAAGAGATAGAGAGATTCAACTAAGAGGGAAAGCATGATTCAACTATGAAAAGAATTATCATCTCATCTTCTCATGCTCCCGGTGCATTTGAGCATAGCCTCTTGACTTTAAAATAGAGATTGAGAACTATCTCATTTAGCCATGGAGAAATGAAGAAGAGAGAAATAGATGAATCAAGGCAAGACTACATTCAAGAAATGAGATAACATGATTGAAGCATAAAATGAAATATCACTTCACCTTTTCATGCTCTCGGTGCACCTAAGAATAGTCTCTTGACTCTAAAATAGAGATTTTAAGGTTATCTTATATGGCCATGAGGAAATGAAGAAGGGAAGAAATGAGGAAAAGAAATGGAGATGGATGTTAATTACATACCTCGAATGAGAATGATTTGGGGGGAAAATGATCATCCTTTGTTTAGAATGAACTTAAACTCACCTTCAATGAAGGAGAAAAAAAAGAAAAATGAGAAGGAAAGAAGAGAAAAATGGAAAGAGAAGCAAATCTGAGCATTAGAAATCCCCCAAGGGTTAGCCCATGCTCAAGAGGAATGATTGTGAGGGTATTTATAGAGAGTTTTGAAGCCAAAACCCAAAATTTGATTTTTTTTAATTTCTCAACATTTTCATCCAAATTTCTAAGAATTTTGAATTATTAAAAAAAAAATAGAAAAATAGGTTTTGACAAATACTCATTTGAGGTATGGGCACGGCTATGCCCACCCAATTTTTTTTGAAAACCGAACCCCAAGGGACTTTTTTCAAAGAAAAGGAGGGGGAAGGGGGCCTGCATCGTCGCAGGCCCCTCCCTGCCCAGGAGCTGTTGCGCTAGTGCGCAACAGCGCCCTGACGCCTCGGTAAACCGCTCACGGCAGCGCACGATGCGCTGCCGCGCACAGGGGCGATCGCATAACGCGATCGCTTTACACAAACGCTTAATGCAATCGCTTTTAATGATAGCATGACGCAAGGTCGCACGACACGTGAAACTCTTTTTTTTTAATTTTAAATAAAATGAAATTAAAATGAATGAGATAAAGTACCATAAAACCTTTTTTTATTTAAAATATGTAGAAAACTCTTTTTTTTTATAAAAGAGTGGTCGGCTTCGTTTCAAGTTTCAAAACATATTTTGATGCGAGGACGAAGCATAAAACGGGGAGAGGTTTGTGCACGTGCGGAGACGCTTATAGCATCAGACTTTGTCGTTTTGAACTTGATTTTGGATTTTGAGCTTCAAATGATCGATTCGGATCTAAAATTGAGTTTTTGATCTAATTTGGATCTGAAAGTTGGATCTTGAATTTGAATATTGCGTCTAAATTTGGGTTTTGCGCTTGGGTAAAATAACACAATCTTTTAGAAAAATTTGGGGTGGATACAACTATACTCTTAAAGACTCTCAAATGTTTTATCTTTATCCTCTGACTCTTAAGAATATAAAGAGGAGGATTTCCTTGCAACTTACAATTGTTCAATTAAATGATAATATAGCAAGCAATCAAAGCTCAAAATTTTTTTTTATAGGATTATGTAATTGGAAATGGTGTGATATCAACTTCTCAAGAAGATAATCATTAATAGCCCCCTTAGCTACTCCATTTTGTTGAAGGGTTTCAGCACACATGAATTGATGTTTCATGCCACTATTATTTTCAAAATGTCTATTGTTAAAACATATACATTATTAGTTTCTAAATTTTCAACGCTAGTTTCGACCGAGTTCCTACCATTATATAAAATGATTTAAATATCCCAAGGACTTAATTCTTTGTTATCAACCAATAAAATCTTGTAACCTTACATAAATCATCAATAAATGTCAAATAGAATCTAAAACCATTATAAAACTCTATGAGCTGAGGCCCCTATATGTCGCATGAATAAGTTTGAAAGACTTGCTAGCTAAACTTTTAGATAAGATAGGCCTAGTCATTTTAGAATGTTGAATCACCAATGAAATATCATGTACATCAGTCAAAATATTGAACAAAAAAATTAAAAGTGGTCTATTAGATAGATGTCCCAAGTATAAATGTCATAATAATATATTTTGTCTATCCTCCATGGAAAAAAGACTTTTGAAGGTTAAGCCCAAGCTCAGAAAGGATGTACAAATTGTCTAGCACCCCTTTCATGCCTACATATGAAGGGCACTCTCTTAGCATAACGAAAACCAATACATCGTCAGAAAATGATAGGAGATTTGGATACCTACCAATTGATGAGATCCACATGATCTCGATCTGACTTTTCCACCTTAGCCTTAATGCATCTTACTATAATCATTGTAATCCCCAATTGACTACTTGCCATGGTTGCAATTGATGTCAACAACATGTTTATTGATACCCTATCTACTAACTTACTATTAAGTCTAAGGAGGAGGATGCCTATACAAATAGGGCAGCACAACGAGTCAAGCCAACTCGAGCTCGACTCAAGCTCACTAAAAAAAATTTGGCTCGAGTTCAACTCGTTTATAAACGAGATTGAGCTTACATTTATACTCAAAATGATAAACTGGTTGAGTCACCAAGTCAGCTTGTTTAAACTCGACTCAATTCACTACCTAAAATCAGTTGAATCCCAAAAAACTGGTTCACAAATTTTTCAAAACCAGCTCACCGGTTTAGCGTAAAAACAAAATTTTTCACTATTCACCAGATTGATCCCTTTCTTTTGACTGCTTTCTATTTCTCTTCTATCAACCAAAAAACTCTAACCAACACTACCCCACCTGCACAACAGCACCATCGGCTTGCCACCAGCCCGCTGCCATCTGTAGTGCTGCTTGCCTGCTTCAGGGTTCTGCCAGACCACCGTTGGCACACTGCAACCAAATCTTTGCCCGACCGCTGTTGGCCCATTGCTTCCAAGTCTGAATCGGACCACCACTCTCTCTCTCTCTCTCACAAACACACACACACACACACAGACATCTCACCTCACCCATTGCCGATCAGCCATTGGATTCACTTCTCTCTGACTCACTCTCACACAGTGGCAATGCCCTCCACCAATTTCAGAAGAACTCAGCCAGCTCCCAATCCCATTCAGCTCCACGGCTCTAGACAACAACACCATCATTTTACCACCGGCACTTTTTGTGCTCATGTTTGCCTCTATATTAGGTGGGGGTAAGTGCATAAAAGAATTTCTGATCTTGAATATATAAAGGCTAGCTGCAATTCTTGAATGTTTGATCTCGAATTATCTGCTGTGGTAATTCTAATGAAGCTCCAATTAGATTGGATATCCTATCAATTGCTTCAGAAAAATCAGATATGAACAATATTTTAACATTAGATTAAGAAAATAGATTGGATTTGGATGTAAGTAATGACATCCAATCGAGTTTGGATTTAGATACAGTCTTAAATACATATCTCCAATAAGTGTACCATGTTTTTATTCAATTTTAGCATTTGATTAACTTTTCTTTAAGCGATGCATATATATAATAATAATAAATTATGTTTGTTTATACGGGTGTAAAAAATGGAAATGATGCCATGTGTTCTAGTTGGACATAATTTTGGTGGTAAAGGTATGAACATCTATTGCTTTTTCATTGATTTTTGTCTATTGTTGTTTGGATGATTATGATAGTTGAATTTATTAATGCCCTTTGACCTAGACATAAAGACAACGAATTCTTTCATGGAGCTTCTCTAGATGACCTGTTTTTTCTTACATAATTCACTTTCTATTTATTGCTTATCTAACACTTACTTTGAGTTATATTTTCATATGTTTATCCATTTCATTTAGCAAATAGTTTTATTATCTAATGAAAATGTTGCATTATTAATGTTGTGTTTTCGGATTTCATTGTGAGCCCATATAATAAAACAGAGTATTTGATAAGATGTTTGAGTTTCTGAGAACGAGGTTTACTTATTAAAGTTGGCATATTGCTAATGCTATCCACAACAAGTTCTCTTCGTATGCATGAGGATTATAGTAGACTAGAACTTTTAATTATTGTGTTATGTATCTTGATGTTGACCTATATGAGGCATTAATTGTTGCGTTATTTTTATATATTTATTAAAATTATTGTTGTGTATTTTTGTGCATAGAAGAAGAATGTCATCACCAAGCAAAAATGCTACAGACAAAGACAAACAACCAATATGTAGTTTAGGAACAGGTTCAACAAATCCCCTTGCCCTGAGAATCTCTACCCAAAAGTCTAGCTGACAGTAATTTAGATCATACTTATTTAAAGTCTAGGAAAAATGAGGTTGTAAGCATGGACAAAGTTAATGAAGCAATGATTGGTAATGTATGAAAAGACAAAGGGCAATGACTTCTTTAGTTTGGAATGGTCTTGAAGAAGTAATTGTTGGTAGTATGAAAAAGGTAAATGCAAGTATTACAAAACAACGTTTGTTATAAATACAGGAGGAGTAAACCATTAATGAAAAAATACAAGTTTGTGTCATGTCCTGGTAATATGAAGCAAAATATTTTTTTATATTAGTGAAGTTTCGTGTCTTAAAAATGAATAAATGTGTAAAGGCATCAAACTTGATGCACAAAAAATAAAAGAGATAATAGTGAAAATGATTGTTTGTCATAAGTATGTATTTAATATGGTTGAATGTTGCTTGTTTACATTTTTACTAAGCATGTTTTTCTAAATTAGTCACACATTTCAAGAACAATGGTAAAAAGAGATGTTGGAAAGAAAGAAGTTGAATAAATATTTTAAAGATATCACATCTATTGGTTTGACAACGAATATGTGAACATCAAATCAACAAATTGGGTATATAACTATTACAGTTCACTTCATAGATTATGCATAGACACTTCAAAAGTGTAATCAGTTTCAACCAAGTCGAACCGCTTTATTCTGAAAAAAAAATAGCAAATGTAATTGCTAAACATCTTCAAGAATGGAAAATAAAGAAGAATCAGGTCACATCCATTACAATTGACAATGTTTCTTCTAATGATTTTCTTGTAAGAATATGGAAGAAATTTTTGCAGAAAAAAGTGTACATTTATATCAAGGTGGTAAAATTTTCATGTGCATTGTTTTCTACATATTTTAAATATAATGGTGCAAGATGGTTTGTCTGCTATTAGAAATGAACTTCGTATTTAGAGAGGCAGTCAAATATATAAAATGCACCTAATCAAGATTTCACAACTTTCAAGCTATAGTAGATGAACTTGAAATTCGTGATCAAAAGAAGTTTGTATTAGACATTGCAACTCAATGAAATTTTACTTTTTATATTAGAGGTTGCACTTATAAACAAAGATGTTTTTGCTATATATTATATAAAATATGTTGGTTTTGCATGATTGTTGGAACTAAATTAATTGGAAAAAGTACAAAAATATGTACTTTTTTTGGAGCATTTTATAATGTTTCTCTGTTTTTTAGTGTTCAAGTATCCAACAACAAACTTGTTTTTCCTAGAAATTTAGGGGTGCAAAAAATATTACAAGAGCAAATTGAAAATTGATGTAGATTTATGAAGATAATGGCAACCAAAATGAAATAGAAGTTTGATAAGTATTGCACAGTGCATTGATGGCTATTGCTTCTAAACTAGATCCAATGATAAAGTTGAAGTTGATGTCATCAGAGTTTGTCTTTTCAAAGGTTTTTAGTCAAACAAAAAAAAAAAAAGATGAAATGACATTCATAAAAAATACACTACAAGAGCTTTATAACAACTATGTTGCTATAATTGAAGGTTTTAGTAGAGATACTGAATGTGATGCTAGTACTTTGGTGGAAAGAAAAAACAATTAAAATACCTCATTTATCACATATGGTACAAGATATATTGTGTATTTCTATTACTAAAATTGCTTTTGAATCTGCTTTCAGTACTAGAGATCAAGTTGTGCATGAAAGTCGTAGTCCATTGAGTCCAATGATAGTAAAAAAATTAGTTTGTGTAGGTGATTAAATAAAATAGTACGGTGACCCAATGAATGTTGTACTGATATGCTAAAGGTAAGTATTACAATGTATTTCTAACAAAGTTTATAATGTTTACTTGTCTTTATGTGTTATAGTAGTTGTATATTGATCAATTACTATTGAGTTCATTGTAGGACAATACTGAAGATGAATGATAGCATGATTCAACATCACTGTTGGCTTCTTTGTAGAACACTATTGTCTATCGTGCTCATAGTCATCCAATGTTGATTTCCTTTTCCTCCCCACTAGTTTTCTGCTGGCATTATGTAAAAGTTTATATATTTTTTTAATTTGTGGCCTATAAGTGGTAGGTTGAAATGTTTAGGGATCTACTAACTTTGTTTTGCATTTATTGCAGTCATTTGTACGATTTTGAATGTGCATCAAAGGACAATTTAATAAAAAACTTCGATGTTTGCTGAGATTTTAACTTTGGCTACTTAGAAGATCTGAACAATTTTGAACTTCATTGTAATGTCTTATTCTTGTTCTTTACGCTAGAGATTTATTTCTTTGGATGTTGAATTTCTTGTTTTTTTGTTATTTTTTAAGTCAAAATTGATTAACTGAAAATTGCATTAGCATTTTATTAGCTTGCAAAATGCATTCTTGAAAATACTTTTAGTTGTGATTGTTTTTTAGAACTATATGGTTGTGTGGGTTTGCTCATTTATTAGTTGTGTGGAATTCTTCAATGATATGGTTAGTTGTACATGACCAATGTAGTTCTAAGTTGAATGAACATTCAGTAAAGATGAATCACAGTCTTAGTTGAAGTTGCTATTGAATTGAATGGGTGCAAACCTGCTAATATGGAGGTCTAAGCTGTATATGTTTTGGAATGAGCTCTCATAAGTTCTTGATGATTTTGTTTTCATGGACTCTATCATATTTCCATATGATCAAACTCTTTAACTGAATTCATTTTACTACAGCAGTTGATGGTTTGTTTATATGGACTTTGTCATATTTCCATATGATCAAACTCTATTTTAACTGAATTCATTCTGTCACAGCAGATATCTCAGGATGCTTTAGGAGGGGAGATTTTATGTAGCCCAACGTTCTATTTGAACTATAATATCGATTATCGAGTAATATGTTTTGATAGCCTGCTCTTAGATATTGTGATATTGTGGATATAAACATTTTGTAAGGAGTTAAACAAGTTGAGTTAAATGAGTTAAACTACATGAGCCAAACAAATTAATTGAGTTAATCGAGCTCTGATATTGTGGACAGAAACATCTTGTAAGGAGTTAAACATGATAAAGGGGTTGAGTTAAATGAGTTGAGTTAAACTATTTGAGATAAGCGAGTCAAATGATTAAATGAGTAGAGCTTGAGCTCGATGTTATGTAATTGAGTCGAGCTTGAGCTGTAATTGAGTCGAGCTCGAGCCAGTAAAATGGAGCTCGACTTGAGTTGAAGTTGAGTTCGAGATCAAGTTTTTGGATTCGCTCGACTCAGCTCGTATGCAACCTTATCTACAAAGGAAGTGACAACAAACCCTATCATGAGCCTTGATCCAATCTTTCCCTCATCACTACCTTTACTTCAATGTATTGCAGGAAGAAAGCCACTGATGGCTGCTCAATCCATCAGTATACTTAGTCACCTTTGATATAAGCTCCTATTTTTCTAATTCTCCATCAACTTGAATATTCTAAAGTTTTCAGTTGTAATTACATAATATTTTCTTTTTTCCTCCATCGATCAAAGCAATTGCAGATAGATTTGTGCATCTTTTCTATCGATTACACATTTATTCAGCTTTCTTTTCTAAGCCTTGCTCAATACATCTAAGTTCATGTATACTGATGGCTGCTTCTGATTTTCCAGTGATGGCATCACCTCATGCTCATTAGTCAGATTTTTATGCAATGATCACTTTGACAAGAATGCCACCTGATCCATCCTTTATCCTTTCTAAAGTCTCCTTCATCCTATTTGCCCAGATCCTAGAGATAATCTTGTACACTGCACTACATAGTGAAATTGGTCTCAAGTGTTGCACCCCCTAATTTCATCCTGCTTCGAAATGAACAATATAATTTGATTTGTTCACCCTTTTGATACCTTCTCCACCTGAAAAAAGTTATCTACTATACTTACATGTCAGTCCCATTAATATCCCAAAGGTTTTGGAAGAACTCCACTGTGAAACTACCAGATTCAAGGCGCTTGTTGTAATTGAGGAGCACCATTGTTGCTTTTTTTTTTTTCTTCTTCTTCCTTCTTCTTCTCAAGTTAGAAAAACCTGTGATTAGGACACAATATTTGAACATATCGCTTTGATACACATGACGTGTGCCTGTTTCTATACTTAGGGAAGATCAAACTTACTAGAAGTCCTTGTGTGTTGTAGTTGAGGAGGGTGAGGACGCATACATTTTAACAATGAAAGTGACCGGCCACTCTTGATGAAGACAAGCGAAACCAAGCCTTAATTTTACAAGACTGATACAGACCGTGTATTACCCGATATGCCAAGCTTTTATTCTCAATAATTTAGACAGGACATCACTTCCTTTAAAGGATAACGCCAGAATTTATTTGAACGTGTCCCTGGGGCTGTCTCTCATCTGGTGGATGCTCATGACCAGTGTCCATGAAATTAAGAAGGGAAAAAATAATTGATTAAACCAAGTCTTACCAATTTGGTAGCCTTGTTTGAAGTCATAAGCGTACTTTATTTTGTATATTTTGTTCAGCAGAGCACCGGGGAGGAAGCAATAGTTGACATCCCCATGCTCAAGGGCATACATTTTGTACGAGCTCCAATTCAGGCATCGGCGCAGCCCAGGGCTTAGAGGCTGACATTTTGTGCGAGCTTCAACTCATGCATGGGCGCGATCCAATGCTCTAGGGTTGACATTTTGTGTGAGCTTTAACGCAGGCATCGGTGCAGCCCTGGGTTGAGGGGCTGACATTTTGTGCAAGCTTCAGGCATTGGTGCAGCCCTAGGCTAGGTTGACATCTTGTGCAAGCTTTTAACTCAAGCATCCGTGCAGCCCTGTGTAAGGGCAGAGGAAAGGGGGGCTCATGGGCCCTAACCCTCTTTTCAATTAAAATATGCATCTAAATTTTAGAAAATTTTATTTGTTTATAAATAAATATTTTAAAAAATGATACCGCGTCAAATTTTAATTTGATCCATCACGAAAAATTTCTAATTTCTAACTGTGCCTTTGACCCAGGCACAGGAACTCTAACTCTTGGGTACTAGGATTTCCTTCTCCTCACCCATACTTTGGTTGGTGGAATTATAGTGTGGAATGTTGTGGATTGTATGGGAACCATTCCCCTTGAATCTGTTGAATCTTATGAACTCTGCATTAGTTTTCCAGGCTTGCCTTGCGCTTGCAATGGCCCAAGATCCATCCACTATCCATATCCACATATACATAAAAACCAGGAGAGAAGAACAGGGAAATGGGTGGGTGGGTGGCGAGATTCGACCACCTCCTCCACAAGCACGGCCACCGCCATCACCGCTACCACCACCAACAACAACGATTCATGTGGACGACTAGGCTGCAGCCCTGGCCCTTCATTCCTCCTCCACCCACTTTACGCCGATACCATCCTCGCCACCACATTCCTCTCTCTGCTTTTCCACGACCCGTCGTCTCTGTTGCTGCCTCCTCCTCCTCCAGCACTGCTGCCACCGCCGCCACCGTTACCAGCGACTCACATCTTCAGTACCTCTGTAAGCAACGCAATCTCGAAGAAGCTGTCCGCTTTCTTCTGAGTCTAGAGGACGGGCGCCAACTGAGCCAGCAAACCTATGAATCCCTCATCCTCGCCTGCACGCGCCGGAAGGCTCTCCGGCTCGGCCGGGTCGTCCAGCGGCACCTCATCGATCACGGGCTCGCCCAAGACACCTTCCTCGCCACGAAACTTATCAATATGTACTCTGCTTGCGACTCCATTAACGAAGCTCGACTTGTCTTCAATGCCGTGGAGAAACCGTCCATCTTCTTGTACAATGCTCTTATTCGGGCGTTCGCCCTGATCGGCCACTTCGACGAGTCCCTCGCTCTCTTTCGGCAATTGATCGACGACGCTGCCGTCGACATCGACCGGTTCACTTATCCCTACGTTCTGAAGGCTTGTTGCGCCTCCGAGCTGCTTGGCCTTGGGAAGCAAATCCATGGCCATATTCTTCGGAAAGGATTCGAGTCCGACGTCTACATCTCCACCACCCTGGTTGATATGTACGCGAAATGCAGGCGCATTAAATATGCGCGGAGAGTGTTTGTTGAAATGCCTGAGAAGAATGTCGTCAGCTGGAGTGCGATGATCGCATCCCATGTGAAGAACGGGCGAATAGAGGATGCTTTGGAGATTTTCCGGGAGATGATGGACGTGGGGATCTCTCCCAATTCTGTCACTCTGGTTAGCATTCTTCAGGGGTTTGGAACGTTGTCTGCTCTGGGTCAGGGGAAAACGGCTCATGCCTTTGTTCTACGGAGGGGATTGGAGTCGATTTTGTCGGTTAGGAACTCACTTGTGGCAATGTACGCGAAATGCGGTGCCTTGGTTGATGCAAGGAAAGTGTTCGAGCGAATGCCTAAGAGAGACACGGTTTCTTGGAATTCCATGATAGCTGGCTATGGTGTCAATGGGCTTGCAGCAAAGGCGATTGGCGTTTTCGAGGAGATGATTCAAGCTCGAATACCACCTAGCGAGGTTACGTTCTTGAGCTTATTGGGTGCTTGCAGCCATGTTGGTCTGGTCGAAGAGAGTCTCCGATTCTTCGAATCCATGGAGAAGCAGTATGATATTTCACCATGGGTAGAGCATTATGCTTGCATGGTTGATATCCTCGGTCGAGCTGGACTATTGGAAGAGGCAGCTAAGCTCATCGAGAAAATGCCAAGTGAACCTAGTGCAACCGTCTGGGGTGCGCTTCTTGGTGCATGTAGAATTCATGGCAACGTAGAGCTAGCAGAGAGAGCAACACAGTTCCTTTTCGAGTTGGAGCCGTTGAACGCTGGTAACTATGTACTGCTTGCCGACATATATGCAAAAGCAGGAAGGTGGGAAGATGTTGCTAGGGTGAAGAGAATGGTTGAAGAAAGAGGGTTGCAAAAGGTGTCGGGTTGCAGTTGGATAGAGGTTAGGAAGTGGATCTATTCTTTTGTTTCACTGGACCAACCGAATCCTCAAATTGAGCAGGTTCATGCTTTGCTGCTTAAGATTTCAAGAGAGATGAAACAAAGGGGTTATGTCCCCAATACTGATATTGTACTTTATGAACTTCAGCAACATGAGAAGGAGCAGGTCCTACTGGGACACAGTGAAAAGTTGGCTCTAGGTTTTGGCCTCATCAATACCAGCAGCCCTGAGATCATCCGGATAACCAAGAACCTTCGCCTGTGCGAAGACTGCCACTCGATGACAAAGTTCGTTTCCGAGTTTACAGGGAGGGAAATTCTTGTGCGTGACGTGAATCGCTTCCACCATTTCAAAGATGGATCTTGTTCATGCTCGGATTATTGGTGATAGCTAAAACACTCGGGATGGCATCACTTCAGAGACGGATTGGGTTCCCATTGTGGTTATTTACAATGGCTGAACCCTCAGATTGATTCGTTTTTTGATGACCATATACATGACTACATGTTCTTCCAGCTTAAGACAACCATGACCAGGAGGAGCGATGGAGCGGTGACTGATTGATCTTCAGTGAAGTTAATGGTTCCGTTGATATACAAAAGAAACTAGCAATATACAGAAGAAATTAACAGCTTAACTCTCGATAACAGAGAAGTGATCTCCAAACTCAGCCTAGTGGGCCTTCTGCTCTTTAAATTGGTATCACTGGTTTTGGCTCATCAAACGTGGGCCGCAGTTAAGAAATCAAAAGAGTACTTCTACATGGTCCAACCAGCAACCAGATCTTTAATTTTGATGGGTGGTGTTGGAGAATAGTCGACTCATGTGGATCGAGACCAGGCTCGCCTAGAGAAAGAATAGAATTCCAATTGACAGCAGTAGAGAATTGGAACTATTGCTCTCCAAGTTGGTGCCAAGTTATTCTTGTCAAGATTTTAAAGATTTTGATGGGAATATGGTTGTGATCTGGAACTTTAATTCTGTATTCCGAAACCTTCCAATAGTTAAAGACTGTAACTAATGTAAAAAAATTTTATTCTTTTTTTGCTTGTAAGGTTCTTAAAAGAACACGATCTTCGACGGTTGAAGCGATGCGTAATATGATACTCAGCAAAAAAATTCTTCTCTTCTGTTTCTGGTTCATATTGACATCAAAATGAAACTCTCTCTCTCTCTCTCTCTCTCTCTCTCTCTCTCTCTCTCTCAACGTACATAGCCAATAGAAGCAACTGTGGAGGCTTTGACATTGGTGACTACATCTGCAATGCTTACATTGGCTATCCTTGTAAATTCAAACACACTTTTTCTACATTGGCTAGCAGCGGGTTCACTCAAAGGCAAACCCTTATCGCGACAGGTGAAGTTTAAAAGAAGTCGCCGCTACAGCTTTCTCGTCCAAAGGAGTGCGTTAGCTTTTTCCCTTTCCTTTGTTCCAATTTCTCAAAATATTTATTGTCCCTCCCACCTGAAAATTTAAGCACCTGTATTTCCTTGGCGTCGACATTCTAGGCTTTCCAACTTCGTGCACACGATAGTGTAATATTTTCTGGGATCTATTTAAAGTCCAAGGGTAAGAAAGGGAGATGATCATCGCTGCAGCCTAAATTGAGAGCACCACTCTGTAAAAATCAACCAGAAAAGAGCTGAAATGTTGTAGAGGAAAGCACGTTGTTCCGCAAATTGCGTCACCGTATGGAAGACATGGCCCTCACCCGATCATCAGACGTTATTGCAAGTTGCAACCCATTCCCTCCCTTGGAAGATGAATATTTTGGAGGAAATTTTGGTTCGGAATGAAGTTTTGATGTTCCTAGATTAGTAGATTCAATATTCATCGATTAAGAAAATGTGGAGATAATAAGAGCAAAAGGAAATGGAAGTCGCTGGATATCTGATCAGGAAGATCTTGTTGCAGGTTTCCAGTCAGTAGAACAGAGCGATCTTTTTGCCATGTCAGACAACCACATATGGTGTTCGTGACCGATGAACTAGCAGCTGCTCTAACCATCCACTTCAAATGGGATTTATGCTGTCACAAAAGATTTTACCTAGGGAATGAGTTTCGCATGTGAAATTAAATAAGCAGCCATTGCTGGAAGGGAAAGAGATCCAAATGCAGGTACAGATGGTCAATATATAGTTTTTGAAATATTAGTATCTTCAGTATAAAAATTGACTAATTGCAATTAGATTGTCTGAATTCAAACACTTTCCATCACGAACCTGTGTAGAAGCAGAAGGAAAGGGTATGTATGTAAGGTTGAGGGAAGGTAGTTACAGGAAGTTTCTACTGGAAAGAAGGCCATCGAGCCCTATCAACTTAGTATGATTAGCTTCAATTGAGTCGAGGGAAAACCCTGATCTGAAACCTTGTGAGAGTAGCGCTAAAGTCCCTTGGATGAAACACTTTAACACCAGAAAATATGCCTTTGGTTTAAGCAAAATCGACCTCCATATAGGAAATGAAATTCTCGAAGGAGTAGACGCTGGGGAGGCTGGTACGCAACTTGTCTTCGTTTCGTACATCTAGCATCAACTTGCTGTGTTGCAAAAAAGAATCACCGATATGCAAGTTGAAGTTGAAGCATATCAGACCATCACCTCGATACACTGAAAGTAGGTGTGGTACCCTATAAGAATGAGAAGAAGGGTTAGGGTTTTTAGCTCTCTTGTTAGGTGATATGATGAAATACCTAACAACCTGTATGGAAGCGGTGACTAACCAATTGAAAGCGATGGGTCACTCTCACTGTGCCGACCACATTTATTTGTCATCTTCAATCAGATGATAATGGTAGGGGTCGCAAAAGTTTTTGCCAAAGAAAATATGTGAATGGTACAGTGAGTGACGTAGTTCTTTTTTCAGTTCTATCTAACTTGTGAAAGAAAATAAACAGTAAGCGCATCTCCGACTACCACATTAAAGAGAAATTTAACTTTTTCCAATTTGGAGGTCAAACGTCCAACACAAACACATTTCTTCACATATTCCTCAGTTTTCTAGTGAGCAGAAAGTGTATTTCATCTCACTGTTTAACTGAAAGTCAAAGCCTTCCACCCTTCTTTTCATTCTTCGGGGTACCAAGCCTGCTGTCGGTGCTTCGGTTCGATGCCTCGTTATTTTTCAGTTTGTATATTGGTGCCCCCTCCCAATTTTCAATTCTAGCTGTTGCATAAACATCTGGATACATATTTTTGATTTCATGGGAGGCCTTGACAGAAGGATGTTGGACAATGTTTCTTTCGGCCATGATCTCGTAGCCAAGGCAGTAAATCGCCCTGTCAAGGTACGAACGAAGGTATCAAGGACGTATATGCGGATGTTTAAACCTTGGACTTTGTGCCCCGAGTTTTCCCATGGATTCGCTTCCTAGAGGGATTATTGGCATGGTTCTTGCATGGTGCTAGTAATTTGCCTTTATCAATAATGACAAATATTCTATGAAGAGCTTGTACAAAAAGGATCCAATTATGAAGAATATATATTGCAAAGAATCTACTATTTCAGTATGTGAAATAGTCATTACCTTTCTTTTGAAAATTGCCATACGTTCTTTGGGTTTAATACAGGCCTAGGCCTAACGAAACATCATTATACAAAGCTGGAGTACGTTCAAGACTTGCTTGTTGAAGCTTGTATTTTGGAGTTCTTTGTTAGAATCTCCCTATACAGATGTAATCTTCATAGTCAAGATTCAAAATCTAAAGAGTCATAAAAAATTATGTTTTTTGTTCCGTAGATTAGGTTTAATTAGCCGAAAGAGTTTTGATTTTTAAACCGCTTATAAATTTTTTTTTACAGATAGATAGAAAACTTTTCGTGATGGCATCCATATAATTAGTTGTATCACACAACCTAAAAAAGTGAGTTTCCGTTAGCTTTTCAAGTGACAAAGATAAAAAAAAATGAATAAAACATGAGATGTTTTCAAATGTACTTGAAATTTGAATGCAAGTTGCAACTTTTTCTGGGAGAAAAAAAATGCAATATCAGAAACTACCATAATAAGGTGTAAAAAGAAGACGTTCGTTCAATTATACATCAGCAAAATCAGTCATTATCATGCTTTTGTCTTAAAAAAAAAAAAAGTCAATAGTGCTTTGCTGCAAATGTATGGCCAAACTAAAGGTAATTTACAAGTTTGGATAGGCATGATAAAACGAGGTTTTGAGTGAATCTTTTCACCCCTTTGTGAAAATGGCGTTTTTAGAAAATCAGGTTTTTCTAAAAACGACATTTTCAATGTGCTCAACATTGAGTTTTGGAGGCAAAAAACGCGTTTTGGAGGCAAAACGCCATGTTGGGCATGCATCCAAACACGCCTAAGCATTATTTATTCTCCGAAATCTCAGTAAAAACTGACTTGAAAAATCATAGAAGGTAGAGATTGGAGACTACTTTAGAATATAATTCACAAGGGAGAGCCCTTTTCTTGGTGATCAAGACTGTCGGCAAACTGAAAAAATATGGATGTACTTTGGTAAATCACGTCTCCTCTGCCCCACCACCACCTCACCACCTCTTCGCTCAAAAAGCAGATTCCGTTCATAGATAGAGGGAGGAGCAGGATTGCCGAGAGAGAGAGAGAGAGAGAGAGAGAGAGAGAGAGATGGTGAAGAAGGCAGTTCTGGTAGGGATCAACTACCCAGGCACAAAGGCGGAGTTAAAGGGATGCGTCAATGATGTGAGGAGGATGCAGAGGTGCCTCGTGGAGCGCTATGGCTTCGATGAAGACGACATCACCATCCTCATCGATACCGATCCCTCCTCCAAGCAGCCCACTGGAGTTAACATTCGGCAAGCCATCACCAACCTCATCCGGAAAGCTAAACCAGGGGACGTCCTCTTCTTCCACTACAGCGGCCACGGCACCCGGCTCCCGGCCGAGACTGGCGAGGACGATGACACCGGCTACGACGAATGCATCGTCCCCTGTGACATGAACCTCATCACTGGTACGCAAACCACCATGCTCCTCTCTCTCTTCCTCCCTCTGTCTCTCTGAGCAGCAGCCATCCCGGGGTTTGGGAATCGTTCTCAACGAACGCGATCTGTGATTCATAGACCTTGATCAGATCCTTTTGCCCAAGGTCAACGCGTACATTTCACGGCCGATGATTAGATCCACGTGCCCAGTTGCTAGTTTGATTCACCCTCATAGCTATGGTGATAATTGCGTGATTCGTCGCAGAAAGAATGTTGGTTTTGCACCGCTACCACCACCATCAACCGTGACAGCCTCTTGAAAGCTTGCGCAGAGGGAGAGCAACCACTTATGGATTTTCTGTATCTTTGATCTGCAGATGATGATTTCAGGAGTTTCGTGGACGAGCTTCCAGAGGGCTGCCGTTTAACCATCGTGTCTGATTCGTGCCACAGTGGAGGCCTTGTGGAGCACACCAAGGAGCAGATCGGCGAAAGCACAGGCGCCCGCAAGAGGGAGAGTCCAGAGGAGGGGTCGGGCTCCTTGGGCTTCGGCTTCAAAGAATTCCTGCACCACAAGGTGAATGACGCCTTGGAGTCACGGGGCATTCACCTTCCTTCCGACCACCATCATAGGCATGAGCGGTATGAAGAGGACGTCAAGACAGAGTACGTCGGCCATGGACACATCAAAAGCAAGTCTCTGCCGCTTTCGACGCTGATAGAGATCCTCAAGCAGAAGACTGGGAAGGACGATATTGATGTCGGCAAGCTGAGACCGGCATTGTTTGACATCTTTGGGGAGGATGCCAGTCCCAAAGTGAAGAAGTTCATGAAGGTACTTCTTGACAAGCTTCAATCGAGTGAGGGCGGTGGTGGTTTTATGAACATTGTGGGGGGCCTGGCACAGCAATTCCTGCAGCATAAGCTTGATGAAACTAATGGTGATTATGTAAAGCCTGTAGTTGAAGAACAGGTCTACAGCAGCCAAGAAGTGTACGCAGGTTCCAATAAGAAGGCGCTGCCGCATATGGGCATTCTCATCAGCGGATGCCAAACTCACGAGACCTCTGCCGATGCCAATCCATCCGGTCGCTCCAGCGAAGCTTATGGAGCGCTGAGCAATGCCATCCAGACTATTCTTGCGGAGACATCAGGTCCAATCACAAACCAGGAATTGGTGTTAAAAACCAGAAAGATGCTCTCTAGACAAGGATTCTCACAGCATCCCGGTCTCTACTGCAGTGACATGCACGCCGACGCCCCTTTCATATGCGATTGATTGATTAAGTGTATGGCTGAAGGTCAGCAAATAATGCATGGAAAGCATACAAGAGTGTGTTTGTTTTCTTCTTCCTCTTCTTTGTATTTTCTTGGGTCTTTTTTGTGTGCCTGTGCTTACCAGCTTGCCTTGCTCTGATGAATAAATCAACCAAAGACAGCGTGAATACCATTTTGGAGTTGTGAAAGAGTACTTTTGCTAGAAAGATGTGGCTGCTTCTGATATTTTCTTGATTTTTTACTTTAATGATAAACATCAATTTTACAAGTCTGTTGTATAAAAAAAAACAAAAAAGAAATCAGCATGCACATTTTTGCATGAAAAATGTAGATTACAGAATATACAAATGTGTCAAACCCTTTAGGAAGCTAGTAACACGCCTTTTGAGGAAGAGGAGTCTTTCCACACCGACCGTGTCAGGAACGCAGCTTGCAGCCTTGAAAAACGGTAGGCCTCAGGCTTGTGTGAGTTGAAGGTGGGTATCCCCACAAAAACAAAAATGATACGAACACCGAAAAAGAGAAGTGCCTTCTACAACTTCAAGGGTCAAGATCCTGAACCCACTGCAAGTCTGCAAAATGAAAAATCTCTCAGTACCGATGCCAGACTCAAAGTGCTCAGTATATGAAATCACTAGTTAAGTAATATTTAAATAAATCACGAATTTTTCCCAACAGTATATCGTGCTAGATCTTGTTAACTAATCCTTCTTGTGCCAGAATAGATTAGTTCAAACTTCGAAGTCTGATGGCCAATCATACAGGCTCACATACTCTACCCTCTCCCACTGCTCCTCTCCTCCCTGTCCTCACCTCAGACGACCCCATCCCCTCCAGTCCCCTCTTTTTTTTTTTCACAGCTCCTTCATGACTGCTGTCAGTTGTCACCTTCGCCCATCTTCTTTACAGTAAACAAGAAAAATTGGGCAAACAGAATACATGCTTTCGCTTTCACTTCCTCACCGTCTGGCAGTAGGAATCCAGCTTCCCTATATATACATTTTCACCTATCCCAATTCTAACCCTTTTTTCCCTACCAACTGTTTCTCTAACCTCCCATATTTTCTTTCTTTTCTCTCACCTATACTGTCCTAATGGTGGACAATAACAAAATATGCAATGTTACTATTTGAGCGGATATTGTTCCAAGGATGGAAAGTGGGCATATAGACATGGCGACGCGTCTCTGTGTGACAGAAAAAAAACAAGCATATTACAATAATAATACATCAAGTACACCCATCACCCAAATCATTTGGCCCAGACCCAGCTAGTCTAAGCTTGACACACCGAAAAACAGATAAAGGAAAGGTAGAAAAGAAAATGACAAAAATACACTCAGATGCTTGACTGTTTTTGGGCAAATTTGACCATAACTTTGTTAACTGAACCTCTACGCACACTAAAGGGTCATTTGCCGGCAGGGACACTATGTGTGTGTCCTACATATCTACCCCATAGATCAGGGCAGATTCATAGAAAACTAGAAATAATGTTCCATCAATCTGGCCCAATCATTAGGACATTCATGGGACACTCACAAAGTAATTTTGCTACCAACAACCCTAAACAGTACCATTTTTCACATTATTAGTACCGATTTGGACGTCTTAATCTTATGCTGACCGACCCCCCATATCAGCCAAAATGTGTCAGCCTGGGTTATATTTCCCATTCTCTTGAAAAATAATCACAAAATATCTTAAGATATATTTAACAAAACGGAAAAAATATTTCAATTTCAAGATTCAATTTGTGGCTAGGTGATGCAGGCGCAATTATTAAACTGAATGCATCCAAACTCTTAATGCGCAGTCAGATAAAAATGGCAGGCCAGGGTCTGATTTAGGGGTCCTAAGAGAGTCTATACCAAGGCTACCCAGTATGGTCGAAGATCAGAAGGTTGTCACAAATCCAATCAACCAAGGTCAAGTAGGATTGAAGATTGAATTTGTTCAAGCTTCATCATTTGACAAGAAGAGTCCTTCAAGGAGCATTAAATGAAGACATCAAAAGTAAAATTAAAAATATAAGTAAATGAAGGAGGAGCTTAAAGAAAACATAGAAAAGAAACAAGAAAATCACTTGCCTAAGGAAGAGGAAGGGCCTCTCACACATCACGAGAAAAAAAATGATAGCTTTAAATGCTCTAACAGGTCATTGATGGCATGCATTGGTGAAAACCCTTCTTTCTCTACAAGGAGTGATGGAAAGGAGAGAGGGAACTTCAAACGATCCCCTCCACTATGAGAAGCAAGCCAGCACTTGAGTGTTGGTCAACCATTTGCTGAGCACCTGCAACAAGCAGGCTCTCTTAAAAAGCTCTCCTTTTTAACGTTTAGAATTTGAAGAGAGCATAGATGCGCCAACTCAAATGGGAACAGGAAAATCGAGTCACCACAGCCTGACTTGGTTCTCTATCACTAGTGAACTAGTGGAATTGTGTCTCGACTGAGCGGGTTTAAAGAGCATGTTCATCTTCCCACCCAATCAAGGAGGAGATACCGAAGTTATAAGGACCTCTAATACCATGCAGGCCCTCAACCAACGCTCTCAAACAACATTAATGATGAAGAAAAAAGATCCCAAGAACCCAACAACCAACACCACCACCCCCCCCCCCCCACTCTAATCAGCTCAACCAGCTGGCTCCAAATCCAGCAATGGCACACATTCAACACTTGCATTCTCTGTTGACTTGCAAAACATACTCTCAATCTCCCTATGGATGGGCCTCTATGTCACACGGGTACTCGGGTACTTCTCTTAAGGATGAGTACCCGCACGGTACAGGTACGGGTACACCCGTGGGTGCGGCAGGGGTGCTGCGTTGACCGTACCGGGTACGGTCAACGCACCCAAGGTCATTTTCGACCTATTTCAGACTCGGTCAAAGTTGACCGAGTCCATTTCCGTCTAATTTTAATGTTAACCTTTTTTTACATTTTCACGTTTTAAAAAATTTAACGTTAAATAAATTGAAACCCTAAAACCCTTTTTCGTTTCGTTTCATTTCGTGTTTTCTTCTTCTCTCACCGACACCCACTGACGGCGACCGGCGAAGGCAGGGGCGGAGACCGGCGGCTGCAGGCGACGAACGACAACGGCAGACTATCTCCGGCGACGGCAAGTGCCAACAGCAACGCTATTTGATTTTTTTTTCATCGTTTTCTCATTTTCTGGTTCATTTTCAGGCGGCGAACAACGACCTTTTTCTGAATCCTCTTTTTTGTTTGTCGCCTGCAGTCGGTTCCCTTTTTTTTGTTCTTTTTTCTTTTCTGTTTCGTGTTCCCTCTTTTCTTTGTTATGTTACTTATGTTAAGCACGTTGTTTGTAATTTTTTGAGCTTCTGCTGTGATTGCCATTGTCTTGTTTAGTGTAGAACAAGACAATGTCTTGGAGGGAAACCGTGTTTAGTTTAAAAGTTAAAACAAGAGAATTTCTGCAGTCAGTTCCCTTTTCATTTTTTGTTGAGCAGTATCTTTTTAGTCGCCTGCAGTCGGTTCCCTTTTTTGTTGGTTTTTTTTTTCTGTTCCGTGTACCCTCTTTTGTTTGTTATGTTACTTATGTAAAAGTGTATGTTGCTATTTTGTTTGTGCTTCTACAGTGATTGCTATTGAATCAAGAATGCTGATATATTTGTATGTTAGTTACTTCTATACTGTGTTTTGGATCATGATTTATGAATATGCTATTTTGTTTGTAATTTTTTGACATATATATATATGTCGCGTGTGTGTACGGCCGTACCCCCACACTCAAATTTTTTGAAAATGGCCCGTACCCGTACCCACACCGGTACCGACACCTACACCCGTACCTATGTGACATAGATGGGCCTTTATCTCTCTCTCAAGAGAAAAATCTTATCGTTGTAGAAATGAGGCCCTCAACCTCTTGCATGGTGTTTTGATCTTCTTGAGCTTCTTTTTTCATCATTTTTTCATCGTCATTAATGTTGTCAAGAGTGTTGGTTGAAGGCCTACATGGTATCAGAGACCTTTATAACCTCGATGGCTCCTCCTTGCTTGGGTGGGAAGATGGACCTGCTCTTGAAACTGGCTCGATTTATCTTGAGCCATTCGCGACATAGCTTCTTCACTATTGATAGAGAACCAAGCCAAACTGTGGTGACTTGATTCTGTTAGCGTATGGGGATCGGGTCTGTTCAGACCCGATCCATTCTCCTTATATCCACACGCCTAAAGCTACTAGGCGGTGGCTCTCTTGTAATTTTTTATCTTTTTATGTACAAATCTGTTGTACCCTATTAGGGTTATTCTTTAATTAAAGATTAAGGAACGCAGGGCTAAGTTAAGCCGGCTGCTCCCTTTCCTCCATCGTCTTCTTTCATCCTCTCTTCTCAACATATCTGTTTTGCATACGGAGAGACGAGTACTTTGTGAAGATTCTTACATGGTATCAGAGCCAGGTTGCATCGTCCTCCGGTGAGTGATTTCAGTTTGATGTGATTAGCCCTAATCTGCCCTAAATTCTTTCTTTTCTGGCGTGATCATCCCTCTTTTCAGTTTCTGCCCTAAATCTTGCGTGATTTGCCCTAATTGATTTGCCCTAATCGTTGTGCCCTAATCTTCTCATCGTTTTGCCCTAATTTTTGTCGTTGCCCTAAATCAATTATGGATCAGCCGACCCCCTCTCTTCTATCTTCCAACTTTCTCTCCCAACTTATTTCACAAAAGCTGAATCATAGTAACTATTTGACTTGGAAACGTCAAATAGTCCCTTTTATCAAAAGTCATAGACTCTACGGGCATATCGATGGGACCACTCCAGCACCTCCTATGTATATTGACCGTGAAGTGAAGAAAACCATAGTGGGAGATCAAGCTGCTGGGGCTGCGGCTATGAGTGAAATCAGATTTGAATATGAAACCATTACTGAAAATAATCCTGAGTATGAAGCTTGGCTGGCTCACGACCAGTCTCTTGTTGCCTATATTACTTCTACTTTGTCAGAGGAAGTATTAGGAGGTATTGATGATGATTTAACAGCCCTAGAGTTGTGGTCTACCCTTGCCACCACGTATTCTCAAGTATCCGAAGCACGTTTTCTGCAGTTAAGAAGGCAATTTCAGGACATCAAGCATGGGACGCGTACTGTTTTGGAATATTTGAATGAAATTAAAAGTGTAAGTGATCAACTTGCTGCCATTGGACATCCCGTCAGCGACAAGGACAAAGTGCAACAAGCCTTGAGTGGACTGGGAACAGATTTTGATATTTTTTGCACAGCCTTGGAAGTCCTACCTATTCTTCCATCTTTCGAAGATCTCAAGGCTAAGTTATTCCAACACGAAGCTAGTCGTGTTCAGCGACAGAATTTGATTCCTTCCAACAGTCACAATGTACTGATCACAGGGACACATGCATTGCAAGGGAATCGCACTCGTACTTGGATTCCTCAGGCAGGAATGGGAAGAGGGATTCTCCCAACACCACAGGGCATGAATACTACATCTGCCACATCTAGAAGGGTTCCGACTTGTTTCTATTGCAACAAGAGGGGGCATGTAAAGTCAGAATGTTGGCACAACCCACAGAACAAAAATAATCAGATTAGACGTGAGAACAAGGCAGCAGCAGGGTCAGCTTCATCATCATCTGGATCTAATGTTTCAGCAGACGTACAACAACTCCTCATGACAGCCCTGTCTAAGCTTCATTTGAAACAAAACGAGCAAGGAGAATGGTATGTGGACTCTAGAGCAGCAGCCCATGTTACTGGTGACGCAGGTAATCTCTCTAGTGCTCTCCCTTATTTAGATAAAGGCTCAGTTGTCACGGGAGATGGTTCCCATCACACAATATCACACATTGGAAATGTACAAATTTCTATGGGCTCTTCTTCGATTCCATTAAAGAATGTTCTTGTTGTTCCAAGTGTCCAGAAAAATATTATTTCAGTGTCCAAGCTTATTGATGATACTCAATCCTCTGTTGAATTCACACTCTCTTCTGTTTATGTCAAGGATGCTCGAACCAAGAAGACATTCGCTGAGGGCACTCGCAAAGGAGATATGTATGTCCTTGAAGGAGCTCCACAGATGTCAAAATCTCACCCTTCTGATTCATGTTTTCCAAGTCATAGTGAAGTCAATGTCACAGAGTATAATAAACCATCCATTTGGCATGGTCGGTTAGCTCATTGTAGTCAATCTTTTGTTCGAAGTCTTGTTGCAGACGGGCTCTTAGATAAGTCCCGTCTGAGTTCTGTCAGTGAGTCCAGCATGTGCTCGAGTTGTCATATCTGTAAGAGCCATGCCCTTCCTTTTCAATTAATAAATAAAAGAGCTCCAAAGGTTTTTGACACCATATATTCTGATGTTTGGGGGCCTGCTCCAGTTCCTTCTTCTTCTGGGAGTAGATACTATGTCATTTTTGTTGACTCATATTCCCGATATACTTGGATCCATTTCATGAAACACAAATCAGAAGTTTTTCGCCTATTCACTCAATTTCATGCCTTAGTTCAAAATAAATATTCCAGTAATATTGTGCATTTTCAATGTGATGGTGGTGGTGAATTTATTTCTAATGAATTTACTGAGTACTTACTAGATAATGGGATCACTAGACAAATTTCATGTCCGCATACACCTCAGCAAAACGGAATTGCTGAAAGGAAACATAGGCATATTGTTGAAAGTGCACTTAGCATGATGCATGAAACAGACTTACCTATGACATTGTGGACCGAGGCTTTCCATACGGTTGTACATGTTATAAATCGATTGCCATTGGCTTTGCTTGATGGAAAATCACCATTTTTTCTTTTACACCAAGAGCAGCCACGTTATGAGGAGTTGCGCATTTTTGGATGTGTGTGCTATGTGCATGTTGATGTTTCCTTGCGAAACAAATTTCAAGATCGTGCTGTTTTATGTAGATTTATAGGGTATGCAGAAAATTACAAGGGTTATAGGTGTTACAATCCTAAAACTGGGCGTGTACATATTTCACGGCATGTTGTATTTGATGAGAACAGGTTACAGGATCCCAAGGCTACTTCTGTGACACTCAAGGACAAAAATGAAGTTTATGATACTTGGCTTCATGCTGAAATCTTAAGACAAGGGGCAGCAATGTTGACTGAGCACAATGAGCAAGTTGTTAATGAGCCCGAGACATCTGTAAGTAGTTCCTTGAGCAGCACTACTTCCTTGGACAGCATGCCTTCATCTTCTCAGCCCAGTGAGCCACCTATGCATAATCGGTTCTCAGGCCTGGTGTATTCTAGGCGATCAGTTCCTACTGCAGTTCCACGCCAATCACAACGCGTGCGACATCCTATTGATAGATGGGTGAGCTATAACAGTTTTTCTTTGGATTTTCAGCTGTTTATGACAGAAGTCAGCAAAAAGGTGGAACCAACATCTTATCACAATGCGAGTAAGGAAAAATGTTGGGTTGAAGCTATGAATGAGGAAATGGCAGCCTTGCATGAATGTCAGACTTGGCAGATTGTCCCTCGTCCAGCTGATAAGAATGTTGTGGGATCCAAATGGGTTTATAAACTGAAATATAAACCAGATGGTAGCATTGATCGGTATAAAGCACGACTTGTGGCGCGCGGTTTCACTCAGCAATATGGGGAAGATTATGATGAAACATTCAGTCCAGTCATCAAGATGGGAACAATCTGTGTCATTATTTCTCTTGCAGTCTCGTATGGATGGCCTCTCTATCAGTTAGATGTCAAAAATGCTTTTCTTCATGGAATTCTTAAGGAAGAGGTATACATGGAGCAACCTCCCGGCTACACTACTCATGATTCTCAAAAATGGGTTTGCAAATTACACAAGTCTCTATATGAGTTGAAGCAAGCTTCTAGGTCATGGTTTGATCGTTTTTCTCATCACATACAACAAATTGGTTTTCTCCGAAGCTCTCTCGATCACTCTTTGTTTATCTATCGCACTGGAGAAGCTACCACCTGGTTACTTATCTATGTTGATGATATTGTTATAACTGGGAATTCTTCTTCACATATATCTTATGTTAAAGGTATGTTGAAGCAAGAGTTCAAGATGAAGGATCTGGGAGAATTACGATATTTTTTGGGTGTCGAACTTGACAGGACAAATGATAGTTTGACTCTTACACAACACAAGTATACCCTTGATGTTTTGGATAGGGCAGGTATGACTAATTGCAAACCCATCACTACCCCCAGTGTTCTGAATACTAAATTGACTGCATCTGATGGAACTGCTGCATATTCCAATCCCACATTCTATCGCAGCATTGTTGGTATGTTACAATACCTTACCTTTACTCGCCCAGACTTAGTATATGCTGTAAATCAGATTTCTCAGTTCATGCATGCACCCACTGAAGGACATATGGATGCTGCTAAGCGGATCCTACGGTATCTCAAAGCTACTCTTGGAGATGGACTAGTCTACACCAAATGTTCCAATGTTTCTCTTGGACATAGCATATATACATATACTGATGCCGACTGGGCAGGCGATCCCGATGACCGACGATCAGTTTCAGGTTTCTGTCTCTTTCTTGATTCTAATCTCATTTGTTGGAGCAGTAAGAAGCAGCGTGCTGTTGCACGATCTAGCACTGAGGCAGAATATAGAGCAATGGCTGCAGGGACGACTGAAGCGTCATGGTTACGTCATTTACTTGGAGAGCTCAATCTTCCTATTGTTCGGTCATCATTACTATGTGACAATCAAAGTGCGATAAAAATTGCTTTCAATCCCATTTTGCATAATCGCACCAAACATATAGAGATTGATCAACATTTCATTCGACAGAAGGTTGAAGAAGCCGAGATCTTGCCTACTTATATATCTACCAATGAACAGATAGCTGATCTTTTTACCAAAGGTCTCACAGGGCAGCATTTTTGGGATTTGAAGAACAAGTTGTGCATGATCAAATCTCATGCACAACTTGAGGGGAGCTGTTAGCGTATGGGGATCGGGTCTGTTCAGACCCGATCCATTCTCCTTATATCCACACGCCTAAAGCTACTAGGCGGTGGCTCTCTTGTAATTTTTTATCTTTTTATGTACAAATCTGTTGTACCCTATTAGGGTTATTCTTTAATTAAAGATTAAGGAACGCAGGGCTAAGTTAAGCCGGCTGCTCCCTTTCCTCCATCGTCTTCTTTCATCCTCTCTTCTCAACATATCTGTTTTGCATACGGAGAGACGAGTACTTTGTGAAGATTCTTACAGATTCGTCTATTCCCATTTGAGTTGACACAATCTCTGTTCACTTTAAATTTTTGAACGTTAAAAAGGAGAGAACCTGCGTGTTGCAAGTGCTTAGCAAATGGTCGGCCAGCATTCAAGTGTTGGCTTGCATCTTGTAGTAAAGGGACCGTCTAAAGTCCTCTCACTTCTTTCCATCACTCATGTTAGAGAAAGAAGGTCTTCACCAATGCAAATCATCAATGACATGTCAAAGCATTTAATGCTCTCCTTTTCTTTCTCTTCGTGCATGAGAGGCCCTTCCTTTTCCTTACGCAAGTGAATCTCTCCCTTTTTCTTTTCTATGAGTTCTTTAAGCCTCTCCTTCATTTTACTTATATTTTTAATTTTACTTTCGTCGTCTTCATTTAATACTTCTTGAAGGACTCCCCAAGGGCCACCGTCTACTTTTGGTTGGTTCATAGAACTCAAGTCAAATGAGTTGTACCTACACAAATTCTAGTCGAATGATGAAGCTTGGAAAAATTCGATCTTCAAACCCGCTTGAGCCTGATTGACTGAACTAGTGACCACCTTCTGGCCTTTGACTATACTGGGCATACTTGGTATCTTAAGACCCCTAAATTAGACCCTAGCCTGCCATCATTAGGAGTTGTGGATGTATTCGGTTTAATAAGTGGCTTATATCAGATCCACCCTTTTAAGGGAGGCCTTGTCTCAAAGTCCTCAATTGTGGAAAACAGTCATTTCATCTAGATCTTGCCAAGAGGTTCCATTTTCTCCACCCCAATCGACCAAAACTTGTTGAACCAATGCCCCTCCCCTTTCGACTTTCGATGTTCATCAGCATCATTTCATTTCCTGGAGACATTGGGGGTTCACCATAAAAAGGTTTTACCCTATGTCACATGGGTACGGGTGCGGATGCGGGTATGGATCATTTTCAAAAAACTTGGGTGTGGGTGTACAGCCGTACACACACACACACACACACAGATAGATATATATATATATATATATTTTCAGACCAGTATAACATATTCACACATATATATATGAGATCCAACTCGTTTGGTGCTCTTATCTAAAAAATATATCTGAGATCTGGTTTTTAGATAATGATGCTCATGTTTTAGGCCAAGATTGGATCTATTGCTAAAATCTGAAGTTGCCTTAATCTGACTTCATTTAGATAGCATGCACCAATCTGTTATGGGGTTTGCGAGTCCGACTCTTGTTAGATCCAGAACTCGATCCATTAGAATCTGAGTTCTAATTAATTATATCCAAAGGCCCATTTGGGGGCGGCGGGCAAAAGACCTCCACGCGACTCTCTCTTGGAAACCCTAGCTCTTCCCTCCTTTGCCCTCTTTCTTTCTCGGAAAGTAGCAGCGGCAAGATGCCCTCTCTCTTCCCTCCCTTTCCCTCTTTCTTTCTCGGAGAGTAACAGCGGCAGATCGGCGACGGCAAGATGCCCTAGCTCTTCCCTCCCTTTCCCTCTTTCTTTCTCGAATAGTAGCAGCGGCAGACTGGCAGCGGCAAGATGGGGCGAGTGAGAACGAAGACGGTGAAGAAGTCGTCGAGGTAGATGATCGAGCAGTACTATTCGAGAATGATACTTGACTTTCACACCAACAAGAAGATCCTGGAGGAAGTGGCCATCATCCCCTCGAAGCGTCTCTGCCCACTTGATGAAGGTCTAGTTCGCGGCATCTCCCTCAAACTCCAGGAAGAGGAGCGAGAGCGACGAGTCCGCCATAACCGGTACGTTGACCATACCTGATATGGTCAACATCACATCCGTGCCGCACCTGACGCTGCACCTACACCCGTACCGGTGTCGTACCGATACTGTGCAGGTGTACTGCTCCTTCAGAGCCATACCCATGTTACATAGGTTTTAACCTACTAACCTGGGACACATGGTGCATCTGGCATCAAAAGGTAAAGCAAGCTTGGTAAGCATCCTTTTCATATTTCTTTATAATTAAGAATGGTCTATAGTAATGACCAAGAAGTGTTTTCTATTTTCTAGGCAACCTTTTGAGCAAAACCCAATCCAATGCAAAAGTCACTTTCCTTCCTGTTCTTGTCAAAAATACGTTTCACATGATTTTGTGCCCGGGTCAGGTTTTGTTTGAGAAGGCTAAGGATCTCATCCCTTTCTCTCAAAGTTCTCCCCACTTCAGGTTCTGTGGTTGGTCCCTCTGCATAGACAACAAGTTCCATTGCTGGGTACCCCATACATGACTTCAAATGGGGAAAAATGGTGTCATAGGACCCCACTCCCCATGAAAAGTTATTGACTCCGAGTGTGAAGTCCCTCACTAGCAAAGGATCTAAGGTAGTTTTCCAAAGTTCGGTTTATAGCCTCGCTGTACCCATCAGGTTTGGGGTGGTAGGAGGTACTGAAATTGAGTTTGATTCCCAATAGTTTAGAATATTCCCTCCAAAAGTTGCCAAGGAAAATGGTGTCTCTATCACAGGTGACAGTCTTCAGTACCCCATGAAGTTTCTCAACATAAGTATGGAAGCCTTCTACTACAAAAGCCACAGTATATGGTTTGGGTAATGGACTAAAATGGGCATATTTGGTAAGTCGGTCTAGCACCACCATAACTGTTGTCTTTCCATTTGATTCAGGAAGTGTTTCAATGAAATCCATGTTGATATCTTTCTAGAGATCAGTCAAAATAGGTAAGAAGGGATCAGTAGGAATAGATAAGGGGGCCATATGAAGAAGGGGTTTCACAGCTTCATATTTCTACTTTTGACATTCAGGACATTCCTTCACAAATCGCTTCACTGACTATTTTTATCTGTCCCCAAGTAAAATTTTGTTTGAGTCTCACCAAGGTTTTGCGGACCCCTTCATGGTCAGCCATAGGAGTAGAATGGTGATGATGGAGTAAGTTTGGTATGTGGCTGGTCCTTGGGTAGGAGGATTCTGTTTTTTTAGTAAATGATATGATTTTTCAGGGTACAGTTAGGCACAGAATCTGGTTGTGCTTCCAAGCTTTCCTTGATGGCCTTTAGTTTTGGGTCAAGGAACAGGTCAATGGTAATACAGTTCAACAGGTCTGAAGACAGGGTGGACAGATTAAGGTAAAAGCTTTCCCGCAAATGTGATAGAGCATCAGCAGCTTTATTCTCAAGTCTCTTTTCATAGTGTACTTTTAAGTCATACCCCAGTAATCTAGCTAACCACTGCTGCTGACTTGCAGTTGTAATCCTCTGTTGTAGTAAGTACTTCAAGCGTCTATAGTCAGTCCTGATGATAAACTTCCAACCCAACAAATAAGGCCTCTATTTTTCTATTGTTGTTACCATGGCTAACATTTCTTTGTCATAAACTGATAATGCTTTAGCTTTGGCAGACAACATTCACTCATAACTATTGGGTGACCCCTTTGAGACAATAATACCCCTATACTAGTGCCACAAGCATCAGTTTCAATTTCGAATGTCTTAGAAAAGTCTGGAAGAGCTAGAATAGGGGATTCAGTCATAGCATGTTTAAGTAAATTGAAGGATTGAAAATAGCTTTTCCGGACCAATGAAATGCCCATTTTTGTAACAAACTAGTCAATGGGACTGCAATGTATCCATACCCCTGAACAAGCCTCATGTAGTAACCACATAGACCTAGGAACCCTCTTACCAATCTGGGATCCTTTGGGAGAGGCCAGTTAACCATGGCTTCTATTTTTTTTTTTGGGGGGGGGTCTGCTTGTACTCCCTCACAACTGACAATATGGCCTACGTAGGAGATTTCAGTTTGCCCAAAAACTACATTTAGACTCTTGGCAAATGGGCGATGTTTTTGTAGTACTTACAGGACTACTCTCAAGTGATTGACATGGACTTCAATGATTTTACTGTAGACCAAAATATCATCAAAAAATACTAGCAAATTCCTCAGGTGCACCTGAAAGATGTCATTCATGCATCTCTGAAAGGTCGTTGGGAAATTGGTTAGACCAAAGGGCATTACCATTCATATTGTCCATCATGGGTTTTGATGGCTGTGCTTTCTATGTTCGTATCTGTCATCCAAACTTGGTGATATCCTCAATGGAGGTCTATTTTGTTCTAGTATGTGGCCCCATAAAGTTCATCCAATAGTTCACCTATCACAGGGACAGGATGTTTGTCCTTCACGGTATCTTATTTAATGCTCTATAATCAACACAAAATTTCCAGGTTCCGTCTTTTTTTTTTTTTACTAGCAGCACAGGGAAAGAAAAGGGACTGGTACCCAGCCTTATAATTCTTGACTGCATCATTTCCTTTATAAGCATACATGTATGGTCTAACACTAACCAGTTTGGATCCTTCAACAAGCTCAATCCGGTGGCCCTAGGTCCTCTTGGGTGGTAAACCTTTAGGCTCAACAAAAATCCCTTCAAATTCCAGCAGCAATTCCAACTCAGGTGGGGCAAGAGTTAGGGCAGGTTCACTGTTGGGCAAGGAGAAGAGGATATTAGCTGGTTGATGAGTTTGTAGGCTTTTAAGGGCCTCCCTGGGCTCAATGAAAGTAGGGTTCTGAGGGATTTGAGTGTAACAGTGCCACCTTCCTTAGGAAAGCTCATAAGCCTCATATGCATTCCAATGAAATCCTATACTACTCCTCCCGAAGTTTTTAACCATTGTATACCCAAAACAACATCTATCCCACCAATGGGTAAGAGGTATAAGTCCACTGAAAATGTGACTCCTTGTACATTATCTCAACATCTGAACAGTGAACACATGGGACCTTAACTGGCTTCCATCTCCTATGGTTACATCAAAGGCGGGCGGGTGCTTCCTGTTCCACATTTGATAGGTCGGGTCTCTCCAGCCTGCAAAATCCCTAGTTCCATAACTTAATATCTATAGTTGTCCATTTTTATTGTGTTGCACCTTAATTTTCGCACTACCGTTCAATTGAGGTCGGTCAAAAGTTCAAACGATCCCCTTGCTGAGTCATTGCTGTCGGACCTTCCCCAAGACCACCTAAGAGTTGGGTCAACCCAAATCAGTGAGTCCATAGCTGAGTGTTGAGATTCCTGGGTGCAGTTCTATCAGTTGGTATTAGAGCGTGCTCAGCATTACAACAAGATGCCTCCAAGACAGCAACCTCAGGAGGAGCAGCTGGAGAAAATTCAAGAGATGTTGGAGCAGATCCAGTATGATGTGAACACCATGCACTAATGTATGGAATGCATTCAGCAAATATAGATGAAGTTAGGTCCCTAACTACCACTGTATCTGCCATTGATGCCCGAATTAACACCAACATAACCACTATAGATGGCCGGTTTAAAGATACAATGGCCTGTCTTGAGAAACCCTCTAATGAAAATGATGGTACTAATTCAACTGATGGTCATACCTCATCATCTAGACCTGAAAGTGCTGAAAATAGAAGATCTCACCACCACTCCAATGGTCCCATTGTTACACCACCATATGAAGGGTTCTACCAAGGAAACACAAGTCGAGGACCAACCAATACTAATGGCCGATCCCCTTGCTGAGTCATTCCTTTCAGACCTTCCCCAAGACCACCTAACTGTTGGGTTAAGCCAAACCAGTGAGTCCATAGCTGAGTGTTGAGATTCCTGGGTGGGGTTCTATCACTAGGTGACAAGTGTGCCAACAGGAGATAACATTGCTTCTGCCTTTTAAAACCACAGGTTTATGTACGGTTATAACCAGCATATTTGCCAACAGGAGCAAACGTACTAATGAAATTTTTGGACGAAAATATCACCTTGTAGCACTGAAGTAACTGCTGCATTTGGAATCAAGAGCCCGACCACACGCTGCCTCTCTTCAGTAGTCTCTACACGCACTACACGTAGACGTGTATGTCTCTGATGAACCTGTTGAGATAACACATGAAAGAATCAGCTAACTTAGATGGGTTTCATACTTTGATCAAGAACAAGAATGAATTTTATATCCCAAGAGCTGTTTTTTCTGCTCGAACATGATTTAATTGGTAACAACTGGCATCTGTCATGATTTCTAGAAAAGACTGAAATTGCTTGTAAAAATAAAGACTGCTACAACAAACTCACAATAGTCTCAAAAGCCATGCGAAAAATCTATTATTAAAAGAATCACAAATTTCTGAAATAATAGTGAATCATGAATTTGCAATAGTAAATGACATGACACCTCATATGTGTTTGCTCTGAATTACAATACCACTAACCAGGCAGTTTTTCAATTTTTAACTACTGAGGTGACAAAAGGAGCCTTTCTCATAAGAAAAAAGCAAAAGCTTCCATATCCTACCTGCTGTTTTATACTCGTTCATACTATTGGAGCATCAGAGTAGTTGTAATCTGAAATTAGCAGCTATAATCTAAAACATCATCTGGAATTCCTTGCAGGCAAAGTCACAAAAACCAAGTGACATGAAGAACCAAGTCACAGTGAGAGAATTAACTTGGTCTGGCTTCCATTTCTTACATAATGAATATCTCATTGTGAGACTTGGTTGACGAACTTTATGCTAGCGACATATTGCTTTCTAATATTACCTGATCTACAGTGCCAAACTCAAATCCTCGTTAGAGCTGGCGCACCAACAAGGAAGCTATTAATCTATAAAACCCTGATTTGGATCTAATCCTACAACACATTACAATTTGCAACCACATAATTAAATAGATTTAAGTTGCACGACCTTAAGGGGGCATTTAACCACTGTGGCTTTGAAGTCCATGGATCTAATGGGAATCTGAGGTAATAAGCTTTTGCTGATGTGGCAAAAGATCCATGGTTTATCAAACTAAGGATCCTAGGTTATTATTTTACTTCTTTGCATTGGAAAAATGTCGGATTGAAGAACGGAGGGGGAGGGTCTGATCTTAAATTCATGGTTCTCAAATCCTGAGTATTTCAAATCTGACACTATCAAACACCCCCTAAATCTGATTGAGACATCATACTAAATTAATATATAAAAAATTTTAAAATTATTAAACAAGCTCTCTACTAAATTTGTTATAAAAACATCGATAAAGATTCAAAATAGTTTCAAAACTTTAAAACAAACAAGAAAATGGAATATAATGGCTTAAAGACTTAAAGTACATGCAAAGAAAGTACATGAAGCATTTCTCCTCATTGCCATTATCAAGTATTTGCCTCTAAAGAAAATATTAATATTCTCTCATTTGTACAAGAGGAACTCCTCCGACGGACTCAGTGAAGAACCTTGCACTACTTCCAACATGACTTTAGTGAAGCCACAGGACTGCTGGTTTAGTCTATTACCCACACCAGTGATGCAAAGGCTTCATATAAGGGCAAGGATGCTGAAATGGGATTTCTTAGATGAGATACATGCGAAGATGTTACTCAACAAATAGTGGAAAGCCAAGGGGAAAAAAATAATTCAAACAGTGTTACTTATTATAGCAAATCTTGGACAGAAAACAACACAGTTGTTGACTCCAAGATGGCCAGTTATGCCAGCACAGTCATCATCAAGACATGTCAAGGAGTAGTAGTCTCAGTGTGTCACTCTACTATGAACAAAAAGAAATCACGCAGATGCTTCAGTTGGTAGATAACTACAGGTCACTTGAAATGCAAAAATCTGCTTAAGGTTCCATAAATTCAGAAAGAAATCAGTTTACATAATATGCACAGACAAGTTGGTCATGATGATACAAGTACCTGTTTAGTAAGAGCTTTCTCGATAGTTCCCCACACAGGAAGAATAAGGCCTCCCAAGACACTAACTTCTTGCAGTCTCCTTCCAACAGTACAGAAACGCCCATGCTTACATTTAGGTCCATGCATGCACTGTGATGTGAAATAGTAAGCAGAGCACTTTTTGAAAACCAAAAGGCTGAAACTATGACTTGTCATGCTATCAAACACTTCAACCATAATATGCCCAAGGAAAAGGCATGAAGATCATATCAGCATTAAAAGTGACTAGTTAAAGAAAAAGATGGTGCTACCAAAGTGCACTATGTCACATAGGTGCAGGGTGAGGGTGAGGGTGCAGGTGTGGGTGCAGGTGCAGTGAGAGTCGATAATATGAATATATATAATTTGTTATATAATTAATTAACTATTTAACATTATATAGATATATTTTTACTGGTAATTTTTTTTAAAAAAAAATTAGATGATACAGGGGGTGTCCAATGACATCCCAAGGATGACAAGTTGTCGTCCCTTTCTGAAAGGATGCTATCACCAGCATCAACTCGGTCAACTTGAGTCCATGCTACATCAGTCACACGAAGTACCTGTGCATCTTATAACTACTTCACAAGCCTGCCACACACTAGCTCCCTCTCGTTCGCTCCTGCCGCGCTCTAGCCCCCCTTACCACCTGCCACTGCACCCTGTCTCGATAATCGACTCATTGCTTTCCCATAAATGCATATCTAGGTTTCTTTGAGTTAGGCATTACATCCTGGATAATCTCTATTCTCTTTTCCTTCTGCTCTCCATGTTAGTCATGGGTCTTCGTCCAGCCTCCCTCATTTTTCCATTAGGAGGTAACTTGGATGTGATGCTTGTAGAGTTTTTTCTAGGATATAAGTTCTTATTTTTGCATTGAAAGATCTTAGAGAAAATTTATCTTTTCCTTTTTTTTTAGCTTTTGTTTCTGATATATATGTTGCCTTTTCTGCCTACAAGTTAGGGTTCTAATCAAAGGTCGATGTTTTTTTAGCTACTATATATCCATTGGATAGTTTGTCAGGGTTCCCAGTATGTGTAGAGTCTCCTTATTTTCATCTTGGCTCAGAATAAGGAAGCATACTTTCCTTCTTTTTTTCAACATCATTATTTGGTTGAAGCTTTTGATGTTAAGATGGCGGGGCATGTCATCTTATTCTGTAAAAACTTCCTGCCCTAATGTCAGTGCACTCAGCAGCAGTTTCAAATTAATATGGTCGCAACCAATGCCTCAAGCTCGAGTTCAAACTCTACTCCTGTTTATAAAGTCTGGTCGTGTAACAATTGCCGTTCGGGGGAGGTTGGGCTGGATCAGGGTTCAAACGCGGACCCGAATCCCACCCATGTGAAGAATGCATGAAATCAATGTGAATGTTAAGTGTGTTAATTGTAGTCATTGTGTGGTCCCTACATGTCATGGAATATGTGAAGAGCTATTATGACAAGTTATGATATGATAATGATATGTTTCATTATATGTTAGACTCTAGATTTGAGCCTTACCTTAGAGGATTAGGGATTTATTTGGTTTGTTGTCATACAGCAAAGGTTAAGCCTTCTGTTGTTTACCTTTCTAGGTTTTGGCAGACCGAGGGCAGCAGACTGATCAAATGGCTCCACTCACATCCTGTTGAGGAGAGTTTGCATTAATAGTCATATCGGTGCGTCAGTTTTGTCTCATTGATGTCTTGTTTTTGTTAGACATTGATATTGTGGTTTTGTGGCATTTTTGTCATGTGTCATTGAGAAATATGAAGTGATTTTGTATAACCTGAATTTGCTACATAATGGAATGTTTGCCCCATTGTCATTTTGATGTGCATAGCTCATTTTTAACTGTTGTGTCATCGCACCTCGACGTTTTACATTTTTAGAGAAAAAAGAATGGGGGCGAAAGGGTCTCAAGTTGTCAAATTTTTCAAGTGATTGAGCATGAACTATAAAGCTGAAGTTGATCTCCCGATACAATCTCAAGCTGAACATTATATTAGTCGATCCCAACCCAAGCAAAACTCAGCTCATGTACAGCCTTAGGTAGCATGGCTATTGTGTGATCGATTGTGTGCACCAAGTTGCATACGGTGCATGAAAATGCTTCATTTATGGTATTGTTCATATAAAATGACGCTCCACAATCATTTCTCATTGTTGTGTCAATCTTATACAGTGGAATATTCAGCAGAAGCAAGATAGACATTTCAAAATCTGCAGGGAGGATAAGATACCAGAACAAAATTTCAAAACCAGAAAGCTACAAATAAGCCTTTTAATCATATAGCTTTAAATCAAATTGTAACATTTCAGCATTAATGGTGACATTTTCAGCATTTCAGAAATAGCCCGAAGGGTTCTCTTCAAAGGATTTGATTTGCATACTAGTTTTTCAACCTATACATTTTACCCAATTTTCAAACTCAAGAATAGCCTCTGACAGTGAAAGTGGTTGTAGTTATGCCACATAAAATGTTGTGCAGAATTTGAGAAAGCAGCTGTTGAGATGCACAAGTGAAAATATGTATCCTATCATCGACATTAATCTGTCACAAATATCAAAAAAAGGCATAAATGTTAGAAATTAAGGACTAGACATCATGTAAGTATACATATACATATTTCATATGTACTGTCATACATCTAGTTTCATGTATGATTTGTATATATAAATATATATATGTATGCATAGGTACTTTTGTAGTTTATTTTATTTTTATGTACCTTTTTTATTTCTTTTTCTCTTTTTCTGTTTTTACCTTTTTTTATTGTAAAAAGGGAAAGTAGCTGTTGGACCAGCTTCCAACGGCTAGATTTCTAGCCGTTGGAGCTGGCCCAACAGCCAACTCCTCCCTTCTTTCCTCCTTTCTTTGCCTTATAAATAAGGGACTGTTGTCCCTTGTTTTGGTTAAGGCTTTTAGGCCTCTCTTGTGTATTCTTCTCTTGAGAATAATATATTTGGTATCTTCTCCTCGAGTTTGAGGTTTGGTTTTGTATTACCTATTGAAGTTGTTGGGATCTTCAAGAGTGTATCTCTTGAAGCATTTGCATTCTCAAGATTGGGCCTGATTTACAATAAATACATTAAATATGACTCAGCTGAAAAGAGCATCAATAAAACACATTTTTTTAAAGGCACCAGAAATAAAATTAAAAAGGCAAAAGAAATGCATTTTTTGCATTTTTTGTGTTTTTTTACTGCACATGAGAATTTTTTTTTTATGTGTTCAGCAAGACCATTAATTTCTATATTCTAAATCTGATTTGTTGTTTTGATAGCATCTGCTATCAAAGGTGCATGTAGTAATGGAGATTAATCAGTAACAGATGTAATAAAGAAGAGAGAGAGATGGTTAACCAGAAAATTAGGTGCAATAAAAAGGAGAAAAAGAGAGAGAGAGAGAGCCCAGCTTCTCCTCAAATAACAAAACCCTAATCCCATCGTATTAGCTCCGTCACTAACTCAGTCTTTATATCATACGGTTGAGCAAATTGGGTCTAGTATGGGACCAACAAAATTTATTACATCATAATCCTACACATGGCTATTATTTACTTTTAATCTACTACATCTCACCCACATTCTAACATGTTTATCTAGAGATTTTTCAATCTCTTCTTGTTAATTTTTTTATGTATTTTACTTTTACCTAATTTTTTTAGGATTTTTTTAATTTTTTAATTTTTAAAATATTTTCTGAGATTTTTTCCAAAATATATAATTTTGCCATATTATACCCAAGAAAAAATCTCGTTGTATAATACCCGTAAACGATATATGTGACAATGCATCAATGACATGACTCACAAGAAATGATTAAGAAATAATCTTTTGAATTCATTAAGAAAATCTAATAATGAATTACTGAAAAAGTCTTTGTCCAAAAGCATAGAGATTAGAGACGAATTACTCTGCACCATACAAGAACTAACCTGCTTAGAAGATACTTCATATTCTTCCTGCCAACCCTTCTGAGCTTTCTCCAGCGAAGACACTTTTCTATACTTACTTTGAAGCTCTTCTAAAGGCATCTCCCTTCATCATCAATGGATTTAAACAAAAGTGAAAAACAAATATGTTAACCTAAGGGAACCTGGAAACTTCAAGCACAAAATAAGGAGCTACTTATACCTTAGAGCTTCTCCAACAGCAGGACGAAATACTTTCAACATACCCGAACCAGCACTAGAGCTAAAAAGTATACATTCAAATAGAAATGTGAGTCAAATAACAGAAACCAGCATATGAACTTCCTCCAGTAAAAAGACACCCATTAATTATTAAAATATTCATGCAAGAGGAAAGTTACTGTAATGCTATAAAACTACGATCTGAAGAGGCCATCTTTTTTGGAGTTTTTTCCTTTTCTTTGGCAAAAGAGGAGCAGCTACGAAACCTATGAGTTCACAGTCAATGTTTTAGGATATTTCAGGAACATACATTACATTGTAAACTGAAGTCTCTTTTTATTATCATATTTATGATTATTAGAATCCTATATTTATGTAGAAGCAGACCATGATAAAGAAATTATTATGGTCACTCTTAAAATTGGTGTTCAGATAGATCAAACCACTTAAGGGCGACGTAATACAGACTCGCCTAAAAGAGCGCTGCACCTGTGACGACATGTTGCAGGTACAGGTGGCGCTCCATTGTGGTGAAAAAATGGCCAACTTGAGTTCAATGTGATCAGGTAAACTGACTCAATTTATTTTGTTTAAGACCAGTGCACACTCGGCTGGTGATGACCAAGCAGTGGTCAACTGGAATTGGTTATGCCCCAGCTTATTTCTGTCCAGATTTTAGACAGTCAATGTTGAGTTGTCGACTGAGTCAACAATCCACCTTTTCTTCTGTTTACTGAATTTAAAAAAGGATAGGACAAATTGCCCCAGCTTATTTCTGTCCAGATTTTAGACAGTCAATGTTGAGTTGTCGACTGAGTCAACAATCCACCTTTTCTTCTGTTTACTGAATTTAGAAAAAGGATAGGACAAATTGACCTCCCCGCTTTCTTCCTGTCTAAGTGCTCTTTTCCACTCACAGTTCCCTCTCCAATGACTGGTGAGATTTCTGGCAGCCCGGAACCGTCACTCTTTCTCTCTCATGTCAGATATTGTCTTCATGATTATATGTGCACTGTTGTTCTCCTTTTCTTTACTGCTTAATGTTGTTCTCTTTTTCTTTAGTTTTCTACAACCCTCTTTAACTGATAGTATCCCTCTTTCATCAGCAACTGCTCTTTCACGTAGAACTGTACACAATTGCTATCTTTGTATGAGAAATACAGGCATGACCTTGGGAAACAGATAAATTGTTTGCAAAATTGCATAAAGGTAAAATTGTTTGTCTGTAGGCTGAAGTACGAATTATATTGCAACCAAGGTGGTGATGCCTATGAAGTGTTGCTTTTTAAAGCTTGCAATTCAAACAAATGCCTTAGTAGATTATAGGCTTCAAGTTTTAACATCTGTGAAACCAGAAATTAAATCAGACCACAAAAGCATCCCTTTTCAGAACAAAAAATAGACAGCCACCATATACCTATATTACAGTCACAGTGAACAGTACAACCAGCGTTTTTCCCTTGTCTGGTTTCCCATTGCAAAAATTATAACTCGCTTATATTTTCTAACATATGAAATTCTTCAAAATACAAAAATATGCCTCCATTTTGACTAATCTTGGATCAAACGGGGCTGCTGAAGCCAGGGAAAGAGACTAGTTTTCACTGCTTCACATGCATATATATGTATTGATCTTCCTAACACTTTTTTCTTCTTTGTTAGATTTATAAAGGAAGACATTTTTTTTTAAAACAATGTTATGCAAATGTCACATTGAGGCTTTATGTTCCTCTTTTTTTCTTAATCAGATTAGCAATTTTAATTTTTAATTTAGACTTCTCGAGTTTTATGATTTATAAACTAGAATTAAAGATTTAACAATGGTACTTAGGAAATTAGAAGATTTTGCATGCTCCTTGACATTGGAAAGCATTGCTATTCAATTCAAAACCTGCTCTTTTTATTATATGCAACCTTTCAATTTTAATTGTTGCACTTCACTAATGATGTTACAGACTTTTATTTATGTTTGTATCATGTTGTGGAATTGTTGCACTTCACAAAAAACGCCGTTTTTTTTAAAAAAAACGGCGTATTTAACGCCAAAAACACTTCTGCCGTATAATACCCGTATTATTCCCGTTTTAAAAAAAAACGTCAAAAAACAAAAAAACTCATATAATACCCGTATAATACCCTCATTATACGTTTTTTTTTTCGTTTTTTGCCGTTTTTTATTAATTATTATTTTTTATAATTTTTAAGATGTATTAAATGTTTAATTTTTTTAAAACCGAACTTTTCCCGTTTTATTCCCGAGATATAAAACTTTGCCGTATTATACCCGTTTTTTTCCTCGCCGTTTAATACCCGTATACGTTTTTTGTGACAATGGAACTTTGATGGGTTAGCATTATTGTGCATTTTCATTTTTCATGTATAAGTAGATAGTCAAATGATTTTCATTGACAAATGCTTCAGTTTGCATTGTTAATTTTAATATTTCATATTGCATGTTACTACTTTCTTTTTTCTCCTTCAAACAGGGAGAGGAGGTGGAAAGGGGTCGATCTTATTGTACCTAGTGCATTTGACAACATAACTAAGTACTAGTCATTTTAGTCCAAGTGGTCTCAAAAAAAAGAGAAAAGAATATATAAACAAAATAACTAAATTGCAAAAAACAATAAAAGGTATATGATATCACTATAAATCAAGTAAAAGGCATAGTTTACCCACTACACATACAATCACACAATGGTGAACAAAACTATAAGTGTTTAATGCTACTTCAGAACTATATAAATTACACCTAATAAATTTTAAAAGGGAAAAAAAAAACTTCGACATTTTCTTCATGGATGGAAAGGAAAAGGAAAAAGAAACAAAAGCCAATAGCATGGCTGTGTCCTGCATAGGCATTCAGTTGCTTCATTGATTAGAAATTTGATTACACAGGTTAACAGTTAACTAGTTCGTTTCCATCATCTAGCAAACATCTAATATACAGCTTATGCATTTTACTAGGTTGATAGCAGCTATCTCATGTGAATTGTTTGTTTGCCAAGTAATACCAAGTCTAATATGTGTCAAGGATGATATTGTTTTTGTTCAACACATAACAGATTTCAACGGGTCCACAGATGATAGGAATTTAAGCATTAGCTTCACAAAAATTTACTGCTGACTTGTGGAGAATGAGAAGGAATCATTAGCCCCATCCAAAACAATAGTATAAGCTGAAGATCGTTTTGTATAGTTATTATGCGGAATGGAACAGTTTTCGTAAGTTGAGCTCTACATATTTTTAACAATCACAGTGCAATTTTGACAACTTAAAATTTTAAAGTTTATATAAGGTTGAAACATCTGCAGCTCATTGTTTCCATGTCTATCAAGTCATAAACATTTACAACTTAGTGCTGATATGTCTCTTCCAATTTTCCAAACACTATATGCTTATGAATTATAATACTGCACTTAGTTTAAAGGTTTGCATGCATCAAATTAAGTGTTTCCCTTTTGCATTTTACAATTACAGGCTGGGCACATGAAAAACAGCTTCAAAGATATGGGGGTTAGTCTCTTAAGTATTTATTCATTCATTTTCTGTAGTTGAACATAAGGTAAATATATTGCATTTCTTTTGACAAATATGCAAAAAATGCATATTTTCTTCTTCAAAATTCTTATTTTTCACACAGGAAATTTCTACCTCATATGGCATTATGATCACAGAACTAGTCAAAAAGAAATGAATTCTTTCAATACAATTATGACAGTATGACATTCAAACAATAAAATTTGTGGGAAAGTGATGATGCCTGATTAGATGTAAAAAATCGCTACCACACCCGCCTCTCTCTCTCTCTCTCTCTCTCTCTCTCTCTCTCTCTCTCTCTCTCTCTCTCTGTGTGTGTGTGTGTGCGGGCGCGTGCGCATACCAGTTCTCAAACCCTGGAGTTTCCATTATACCATCATTAGGTAGCAGTAGAATGCCAGGTGAGAAAGATAAAAGAAAATTGGTGGCCACCACTTCATTGCAAAAACAGAGAAAGAAGAAGCCTTTTGTAACACTCGTTTTCTTGGCAGGTCGGGTTGGAGCGGGTCCAGACCCGGACCCACACCTTACCCGCGTGAGAGCCCGACACGAGGGCTCTTCTCCCTCGTTTTCCTTAGCGTCTCCCTCTCCTTCCTCTTCTTCCTCTCCGTCTCTTCCTTTCAACGAACACAGCACAGATAAGAAGGAGGCGGAAGAGATGGCAGCAGTGGAGAAGGTGAAGGGCGACGGCGGTGGTGGCGCGTAGGTAAGCCACCGGTTCCCCTCTCTTCTTTCTTCTCCTCCTCCCTCTCCCACTGTTTTGCCGTCTCCCCTCTCTGCCACATGGCCTCCTCTTGCGCAGCCTCTCCCCTTCCGTTTTTTGTTGTTTCTCTCCCTCTCCTCCTCTGTTCAAGCTCTCACTCCAACACTCTCTCGTCCTCTCTGCTGCACACTCTCCCTTTTTCCCCCGTCAGTTTTTCTGCTGTTTTTTACTGTTTTGGGGCTGTTGGTTTCGATTTCAGTTGGGAACACATCATTTTCCCCTCATACCAGTGAAGTGAAAGCATTGGTGGTGGAGGCAGCGATCAATCGTTGACGTTGGAACTCAATCGAACTCTTGAAGTAGCTACCGGGAGCACTACGACAGTTGGAATTCTAAGATTGGGGTGAGAAATGCCTAATCGAGCTTAGATTGTTCTAATTTTCTGTTGGAGTACGTATAATTATTGTTTGAGCATGCTAGAAGGTAGAATTGATGATTTGGGATGCATGTTAGCGACTTTGCTTTTTGGGGAGAGTGTATGATTATGTTGGAGAAGGTTGATTCATGTCTATAATGATCATTTAAGTATGATGGGTTAATTTTTGAAGCAATAGGGAAGCATGGTAGAGATTTGATGTGGGTGAGAAGATTTAGAATCGTTTTGATGAGCATGTGGCACAAGCTTTTGTCAACGGGCGTATTGCGGTGTTAGTTGGAGAAGAACATGTAAATTGGGTATATTTGTGGGGAAAGCGCTTTAACTATAGAAAGCATTTAAGAATGTGTTAAGGATGGATTGATCAAAGCATTGGGTTTTGACGTTTGGTGGCAACGGCAGGAAGTTGGAAAGTGACCTATTAGAGGGCTTGTAGGTTGACACTACCCGTCGACACCTTCTTGAGGCGATGACATGTGCTTCAATGATTTTGTTTTATATTTGTTTGGATCGATAAGCTAATTAGTAGAAATCTTATCTTTTGTTTATGTCTGCAGGTACACCGGGCACGTCCCGTCGACCTTGACTACCAGATTCGAAGCTCGAGGCATTTTGAAGAGTTTTGTGAGCGCGCCACAGGTATGGCGGCATTCCAGGCAAATCCCTGCCTGGGCAATTGTGTGAATGTGTGTTCCTAGGATCGTGGGATCCTAGGATTGTGATGTGATTGATAGATTGTTTTGTGAATGAATGTATGTATGCATGCACATGATTTGATATATGATATGAATTGTTTTGAAAGGCTATTAGTAGTTTGTTTTGAAAATGTGACGCATTTGCATGTGCATGCTAGAATTGATAACTGTTTAGGACAGATGAGGTGGGTTATCGAGTCGAGTGTCTCCTCGACCCCAATTATGCATTAGAAAGCATCCTAGAATGATAATTGTCTAGGACAGATACGAGCCAATCACGGATCGAGACTACTCTCTGTGGTTTGGCTAAGTTTTGAAAGGTGTGACTGATGTGTGTGATTGTGAATGATTTGTCATGTGACAAGTTTTGTTTTGGAAAGCTATTAGAAGCTTGTTTTGAAAATTGTTACGCATTTGCATGTGCATGTTAGAATTGATAACTGCTTAAGACAGATGAGGTGGGGTATCGAGTTGAGTGTCTTCTCGACCCAGATTGTGCATTAGAGGGCATCATAGAATGATAATTGCATAGGACAACTACAAGCCATCACGAATCGAGACTACTCTCCGGGATTTGGCCAAGTTTTGAAAGATCTGATTGATGTGTTTGATAAGATGTGAATGTTGTGATTTGTTGCATATGTATTGCCGTGGGCAATAATGCAATTGGTTGAAATTGGAGGGTAGTTGTACCCGTATTGTATGACGGCTAGCTATGACTGTTAATGTTATGTGTAGACCTCGTGTGGAGGCAATTGGAGGTGTGGATGCACTCGTGAAGTGTACCAACCTCATGAGCTAGCCAGTCATTTTGTGAATGTGCAATTATAATGATAATAATGAAAGAATAAGAGATGAGAGGCCAGTGGGATATGGCTATGTGTTTGGGAGACGTCCCGCTTTCGCCACTGGTCTCGCCTGTTCGAAGCGCAGTCGGTGCAAGGCTCCAGGGTACTGTTGTGCGATGTGCTTGGAGCGTTGGGCTCCCGCCTTCCCAACCTGGGTGTCCTAGGAAAGGCTGAGTATCTCTCCTTGGAATTCACACATCCATGGATGAGTGCTCTACCGCTGCAACGGATGAATGGATCCATACTGTTCTGGGCCACCACGGGGGTTGTCTCTCGGCTATGAGCCGCCCACGGTGTGCACGTGCCTGTGTTTGCACCTACAAGAACTATCATTTCACTAAAGGTAATGAAAATGAATGTATGTGAATGAAATGTGTGTGAACGAGTGTATGTGATTGATGGGCATGTTAATGCTATGACTGAAATGGAATGTTTAAGCATGTCTTGCATGTGATTGAGATTGTGTTACTGTGGCCCTTGAGTGGCCTTTTCATGTTGTGGTCTATGTTAGGGGTTTTCTTGGCAAATGATGTGTCTATGCCCTGACACGACATGACGATAGATTGTTTTTATGATTGTTCTCAGTTTTGAGCCCTACCTAAGAGGGTTTGGGATTTTCTGCCTTGTTGTCATACTGCGAAGGCTAAGCCTTCAGTTGTTTCTTTTTCAGGTTTTGGCGGACCCGGGGAAACAGGTTGATCAGATGGCTTCACTCACATCCTACAGGGGAGGTTTTGGGTTTTTGGTAGTGCCGGCGCGTCATGGTTTGGTCTTTTTGATGTCTTATTTTTGTTAGGCATCAAAGTTGTGGTTTGGAGCATTTTTGTCATACACATAGATGTGATTTTGTATGAATTGAAATTGCTATATAAATGAAAGTTTGCCCTATGGTTTCAAATGACATAGCTCTCTCTTTTTTTGAATTGTTGTGTAGTCGCACCTCAATGCTTTATGTTTAGAAAAAAAAAATTTTGTTTGAGGGTCAAAAGGTTGGGGTGTGACACCTTTTGACAGCATAATTCTTGCAATCTCGTCTATCCTCATCATAACACATACCAGACGCACTTGTTATGATAATGTCAACAATACGTAACTACAGCAAGAAATTTCAGCGATTTAATTTTCTCACAAAGAGGCATCACTGCTTCATCAACAGAATCTACATATAAAGACAGCATCAAGCTAAAACATAGGGCACTTACATCTACAAAATTATGAAACAGCAGAAAAGACAATTACCATTCAAATGCTAACAGAAAATGTCTTTTACCCATCCATTCTCTCCTTGACTCATAGAACCCACCACTGCTACAGGGAAGACCACTTTCCTGATTTTGATCAAGCAACTTATTGGCACCCTAAGAAGCAAACAATAAAGGAAACTATATAAGCCGTGGTGTAAGTGTAACATAAAACCTCAATGATAGATCCACGTAGGAATGTATACAGAACATCATAGCAGAAGCCTAGCATAAATTATCAGATAACCAGTTGGATGCTGCCACATTGGATAAAGCAGATATCCTGCTTTCGCATGCATATAAAGGGCAAAGGATCCATTCCTCTACAAAGACGGCTCAAGGCAGCTCCTACCAGCCAACTGAAGTTGAAGCAAGGCTCGTCTAGTTAAATTGCCAAGCTGAAGCCTGCCCTTGGATCATTAACCTAGGCAAGTCCTAGAATGATCAGTAAAATAAACCAAGCAAGCCTCCAATTCACTACCAAGCACTTATGTGATGCAGGTGATATTGCACCTAGGTGCATGCCTACTATGAACTAGGTCCAACTAGTCCAGCCTGCACCTGGTCCATGGAAGTCCAAGAGTCTCTCAGTGGGGCTCTTAAAATCTTATTTAATAAAGAATAAAAGGCTGCTGGAGACTGTTGCAGTGCACGTTTTCTAAATCAGGACTAGATCGTATCTTTCTTTGACTAATTATTATGTTCTGATCTGTGCCTCACTGCCTTCCTTTCTTGTTAGCGTATTTTGTTCTGGTCTGGTCGACCTTCATAAATTATGAACCTTAAATTTCTGTGCGCTTTTGTGCTCTCTCTTGATATCTATATTCTGTAATCACGTAAAACAATTTATATTGTAATGAATTTTGTGTTTTACGTTATATTCTGTTTCAACTTACAAAGTTATAAATTATAACTTTGCATTTTGTCTTCACTATACAAGTACAATATATCATATAATATAACATTGACTGTTATGGACTGTTGTCATATTATATAAGTATATAACTTAATACAAGGTAATTAATAGCTTCGTTATTGTAATTGTCACCTAAGTGCACCTAGGACTTTCATAACATAAGACCCAAAATGTTTAACAGTCTCATATGCACATGGAAACATACATGTGTATATGGCATATGTGTATGTGTATCAACGTGCATATCAGTTTCAGCCGAACATGCATGCCTGCGTATCATGGTCAAAAGGGAACTATCTAAAAATTTTGCCAAGTGACCAAAATTTCCCACAACTTTTTCATGTAATGACAAATGTCTTTTACACATTTATCATTAAAAAGCTGTTCCCCACTTGTTTATTGTACTTCTAAAAGGAAGCAATTATTACCAATCTTATGTTTTTCTTTTCTCAATTGTTTTTCATTTATTAACTAAACTCAAATTATTTTTCTTTTACTGTCTAAGCCAAACATTTTATCATGGTATTAAGATTTTTTTGAACAAATGCAATATATGTACCTCTTCCCTAAGATATATCTGGCGTTGATCATTTTTCAAGAAACTTCCATATACTGCTCTTAGCTGTTCATTAAATAATGTATTCCCCTTTTAAAATATCAAACAAAGTAATCATCTTATTCTAGTACCATTTAGGCACACAAACCCAAAACACTAGTGGCTAGTAATTGACCTGGAGAGCAAAATCAATCGACCTCAGACAAATAGTAGAAACAGATTATTACAAAGGAAGTCCACCAACCTCCCAAGTAATTCCTCGGTCAATAGTGAAGGTGAAAAGCACTGTTGAAGCACCAGAGGTAGGGTCCATGTAAACAGTCTAAAAAAGAACCAAGAAATGTTCAGGTAATACCAAGACAACCACAACAGAGAACTTCAATTGTGAGATCTGACCTTCGGAGGTTCCTTTAGTTCAATGTGATTCCCTTTAATATCAACAATTCCGGAGTCAAACTGTCCTTCTTTGCGGGCATCATGTACTAGAATGTCCAGGATTGAGACAAAAAACTCAAAAAGCCTAAAATTGAAAGGAAAATTGGAACTGTCATGAGACAAATTAATAATATTGCAGTATTTCATATATCTTAGTATTTAGTAAGAATGCACAACCTATTCTGAATGTCAGGAGGCAGCCCTAGGAGTCGGTTAAGGAAACGTCCCACATCATTCATGTCAGACTCTACAATGCGACCAGTAATTTTGCCACTATCCTTACCACTACCTGCAGAAAACAATGAAAATGACTTTACAAAATCAAAAGCAAAAACAAGTGGTCTCCTAAGTTAACCTTTTTGGGAAAACAACAAACAGGAAGAGGAGAGGTTTTATCAGAGTCCTTATCCCACTATGTCACATGGGTGTGGACAACCTGTGGACAAAGGTGCAAGGCATACTGAGAAAACTTCCGTGCAGGTTCATATATATATATATATATATATATATATATATAAAAGAAAAAAGATTTTTAAACAAATAAATGCATATATTCATTTAAATGCATATATTCATTGATATTCATAAAATATAAATTATTAAACAAAAATTACCAAAATACACAAAGCAATTACAAAATAAGAGTCGCTGTGGCCTATACTTGAAATGTGTCCAGCTGTGCTGACAAGGATGCGGCACCCTTCCATGCTTGTCCATGTGACATAGTTAGCGCAAGTACAGACAAACACAAAAATATACTATGTCCAAGCTCCAACCCAAAGACAATTTTGTGCATCAAAAAAACTCAATTGGAAACATTTCACAAATATATTTCCATGTACCAAGAGCAGAGTCTCTGATGATGCCCACTGATACAAGAGCAGCTTTTGCTTTCATGAGGTATTCACGGATGGAATCTGGCTTTTCCGGAGAACATCCTGGAGGCATCACTGGCAGATCACTCTACAATATAATCCAGTCAAGTTTTCAGCAAAATAGTCAACAAATGCCAGATGAAAACCATGCTACAACATAGACAAAAGAAACCTAAACCTGCTCCATTACTGCTTTGTATAACATAATAAGGGACTTCTTCCCATAATTACTGTCATAATTATATGCACTCAAAGATGGCCCTGCCCTGCATCACATGAAGTCAGATGGTCAGTTTCAGAGTAACATGAAATCTATTTTAGGGAACAGATACAAAAGACTGCAACCTACCTACGATCACCCTGTGTTAGGGCCCCAAGTGTCTCAAGTCTTTTTGCAACAATAGATGCAAATCGCCGTTCACCACCAAGATTCGTGAAAAGAAGCCTGCACTCATACATACTCAAGAATGAGGAACTTTATGCAGATCCAGTTCCCAATCAGCAAATGTAAGAACAAAGCTATATTGAAGCATCCATATTGAAATTACTAGACAAGAGGTCAATTTTAACATGTGAAACTCATCAACTCAGAAGACATTACATACCACTAGCTTCCTAGATAAATAGAAAACTTGGCCTTCCCTATAAGGTCACAAGGAACGATTGTATGATAAGGGGCCTTAGATAAAAGAGCAATAGCATCCATGTGGCAGCTCACTTATTGCACCACAGGATAAAATATTAATTAGATGTTAATAAACTGTTTAACAACACTATATTTTTACCAGAAGGAAACAAATGGTAGATGACTGAGTTGGTATCATTTTTTCTTCTCCTATAAGAATAATAGATGATACTTAAAATTGTCTCAGGGATTCAGACTTGTCAGTTGTACCATAAAGTATCTAAAATAAACAAGCAGGAAGAAGGATAATAAATAAACATGCCAAGGAAACAGAAATTTGGCTACACAAAATCCACCAATCTTTTCTAAAAAACTATTCAGTATGTGACAAAAAATTACTACAAAAGAAGCTATATTATCACTAGAACTTTCAACTGACAAACAATGTTTTATTAGAGGTCCACTCCCCAGTGCTTGAAGTGCAATCCTCAAATGCAAGGAGCACCCAAAGGGTCCTAAAGCACTTAGGTGAGTGAGTTGGGCAAGAGTGTTTGCTTATGCACACCTTATATTTGAGGTATGACACAACCCTTCTATGGAAAGAAAGCCTTACTCGGTTTAAAAAAACAAAAAGACTTAAACCCTCTCTTGTTCCCTGCCTTGTACACACACCTCACCCCCTTCTCTGTTTGCCATCTCCTCTCCCCCCCACCCCCAAAAAAAAAAAAAAAAAATCACACAAATGTATATGATTTTCATTTTTCCATTTGCATATTGGCTTTATTTTTCCTCAGACGCCAGTTTGGCAGTTCACCAAGCATTGATCTAGTTAGCCATTGATTAGCTTGGCACTTCACCAAGCATTGATCTAGTTAGCTATTGATTAGCTTGCAAACACTAGAATCCCATCTGGTAAGTGTTAAATATCTTTAACTGTCTCTAGAGTCTTTCTGCAATATTAGGAAGTTAGAGTGTGTGTTTTTAAAGATTATCTTATTTTATTTGGACTGATATTGTAATTTTTGTTATCGCCAGCCTTAATCTCATTTAACTTTGAGATTAGGGTAAAGTTAATCAAAAGTTTTTACGCTCTCCTTCTCTGGTCGTAACATGGTATTAGAGCGGAGGTTTCTGTAACGCCAGCAGCCAAGTAAGTTTTCCGGCGACCCTCTTTTTTTTCGACAACTCCCTTTCTTATGCCTCTCTGTCTTCTTCTTTTTAATCCACCAGCAACAAGGCGGTAAGGGAATAGGACCAGGTCGTGCTGTGTGAAGGAGGACCTAATCACACCTATGTGGAAAGTGTGATCAGATCCTCAAGAGGATCATGTGGAGCAGAGTCGATCTGCTGATCGTGGGTATGAAAGTCGTTCGTGGATGCTGTCTGGAGTAGTTTTCGTGGAGCAGCCTATGTTGTGAACTGTGGAGGAGTATAACAGTCATCAGGTGCTCAATTGATAGTAGTATGTAGACTGGCTGTTGAGAAAACTGAAGTTGGAAGTAACAGCAGTCATTGGCTGTCATTTTTTTCTTTTTTTTACTGTTCAGAATTGTGAAGGTGACGTGATTTGTGTGTTCCTCTTTGTTGCCTAGTTTGTGGTATTCTTGTGGTTTTCTTGGGCAGTTGAGGTATTTACTCCTATATTTGACCATTGTTTGCGTCTTATACACACAAATATTGCACATCGGAAATTTTTTTTGGTTGGAAAGTTTACTATGGCTGATGGTAGTAAATCCGAAGGTTCTAATGAATACAAGATGGCTAGAAACTCCTCTTAGGGAACCACGATCAAGCTGAACGGTTCAAATTATGGAATCTGGTCTGGTGTTCATGATGGTTGCGGCAGACCATAGGAAGAAGTATGTTTTTGAACTTCGGCAGTTATGTCCTCAGATTTCTTCTACAACCTCTATCGAGTGTGAAGCTTGTCAATTTGGCAAGCATAGTTGTTACATCTTTTCCTTCAAGTCAAATTTAGTCTAGCCAAAATCTGTTTGATTTAGTTCATGTTTATGTATGGGGACCTAGTCAGGTTCTGAGTCGATTGTCGTCTCATTATTATCTGTCCATTGTTGATGATTTTTCTCGAGTCTCTTGGGTTTTTTTGATGAAAGACAGATCTAAAGCTTCTTGTATCTTGAAATCTTTCATATTGGAAATAAAAACTCAATTTAATTCTTGTGTCAAGGTTGTTAGCACTGACAATGCTCTCGAGTTTAAATCTACTTTTCTACTTAATTCTACAAATCCCATGGTATTGTGCCACAATTTACATGTCCTCACACATCTCAACAAAATTGTGTAGTTGAAAGAAAACATCAACATTTGTTAGATGTAGTCTGCACTATCATGATTCATTCTCATATGTCTGCCAAATTTTGGGGAGATGCAATCTTAACTGCATGTTACCTAATAAATAGAATGTCATCCTCTTCAATAGACAACAAAATACCAATTCAAATCTTTTACCCAAATAAGGCCTTGTTCTCTTTACCTCCACGTGTATTTGGATGCATATGTTTTGTACATCAACTTGGATCAAATCGAGATAAATTAGTTGCACAAGCAACTAAATGTGTATTTGTGAGATACTCTCGAAATCAAAAAAGGTATCGATGTTTATATCATATATCTAATCGAGAGTTTGTCAATGCTGATGTAACCTTCCACGAGTCTTCTCCATTCTTTCTTGAAAGCCCTTCACATCCACAGTCTGAGACAATGTTGTAAAAAGCGTATCATAAGCCGTATCGGTCTGGCTTTAAGATACGCTGTATCATAAAATATCGTAACGTATCGTAACCGTATTGTTTTTTTTAATAAATCAGAAAAAATAGAAAAAAAATCAAAAAATTCATAAAAAATCAGTAAGAAACAAGAATAATATGTTTTTCATAAAAAACACATAGATTTATAAGTCATAAGGTCCATAAGTCTATGAGATACCATCTCCAAAAACAAGTTTTAGATGTTATGTATTACATCATGTAGAAATATGCAATGGGAGAGAGGAAAAAGAAGAGGCACACGATATACGTGGAAAACCTCAAGAAGAGGTGAAAAACCACGGAGAAGCTCTAACCTAGGGGCCAAACCGCAACCCTAGGAGAGAGAAAATATATTCCACTTAATCAACAACACAACACAAAGTGGGATTATAAAGGGGGAACCCGCCTAGGGTACCGAGCCACCCTCGGTTCCCGTGCCCATGGAACCGGGTCCATATCCAGACCCGGTTCCCTTACACAAGATATTCTAACACTCCCCCTCAAGCTTGGCATACATGTCAAACATGCCAAGCTTGCTCACATTTTTCTCAAACTGAGATGTACATAAGGATTTGGTTAAAACATCTGCAATCTGATCTTCAGACTTCATATAAGGCAGGATCAACTCCTTAGAATCAATGTGTTCCCGTATGAAGTGGCGATCAATCTCCACGTGTTTGGTTCTGTCATGCAGGACGGGATTATTTGCAAGGTTAATCGCAGATTTGTTGTCGCAGTACATCTTCATCTTCTCTTCCATTTCAATTCCAATATCTGCTAGAAGGATCTTCAACCATAGCATTTCTGTAACTCACATAGCAACTGCCCTTTATTCAGCCTCGGCACTGGATCTAGAACAAACTTCCTGCCTTTTACTTCTCCAAACAACCAGGTTACCCCCTAGAAAGATGCAGTACCCTGTAGTAGACCTCCTCGTATCAGTGCACCCTGCCCAATCTGCGTCAGAGTATCCTTCAATATTAAGTTGGTCTTGCTGAGTATACAGTAATCCCTTCCCTGGGTCATTCTTCAAATACCCCAACACTCTTTCTGCACTCTTCCAGTGACAATCAGTAGGAGCATGCATAAACTGACTCAACACATTCACAGCATAGGTGATATCAGGGCGAGTGAGGGTAAGATAGATGAGCTTACCCACCAACCTTTGATACCGACCTTTGCCTTCCTCATCCAAGATGTTGCCAGTCTTGATGCTTATCTTAGTACCAGACTCCATTGGGGTTAGAAAGGGCCTACATCCAAGTTTACCTGTCTCCTTTAAAAGATCCAGGGTGTACTTCCTTTGGCTCATAACAAGCTCTGTCTCTGATCGAGCAATCTCTATCCCCAGAAAGTACCTTAGTTTACCCAAATCTTTCAGATCAAATTCAGCAGCTAACCTCTCCTTCATCTTCTTTTTCTCTTCTTCATCATCACCTGTGACAATCATATCATCAACATATACAAGAAGGAGACTCACCAAACCATTTCGCTGCTTAATGAATAGGGTGTGATCACCATTTCCCTGTTTGTACCCATTAGTCTTCATCACTATCCTCAGTCTTTCAAACCAAGCTCTAGGAGACTGCTTTAGTCCATACAAGGCTTTCTTGAGATGACAACATCTTCCGCTTTGGGCATATCCAGGGGGCATGCTCATATATACCTCTTCTTCTAGACGGCCGTTCAAGAATGCGTTCTTGACATCAAGCTGGTCCATGCTCCACTTCTTTTGCACAGCAAGTGCTAAGATGACTCTCACGGTTTTCAGTTTGGCAACAGGGGCAAAAGTTTCAAGATAATCAATACCATAGTTCTGACTGAATCCTTTTGCAACAAGGCGAGCCTTATACCTTTCCACAGTACCATCAGGTTTGTACTTCACACTAAACACCCACTTGGAACCAACTAAATGAGTGTCCTTGGGGATATCAACAACTTCCCACGTGTTGTTCTTTGCCAAGGCATTCATCTCCTCTGTCATGGCCTGTAGCCATTTAGCATCCTCTCTGGCATCTTCCACACACCTGGGAATCACAGACTTAGACAAGGATGTAATAAAGCATTTGTAATTCTTACTAAGTTTCGTAAGAGACAAATCTCTGAATAGGGTGAGAAGTACATGACCTGGTTCCCTTGCGCAGGGCTATGGGAAGCTCTTCATCCACTGGACTTGGGTCATCCGGGGAACTCATAGGATTGGGATTGGTTACATCAACACCTTCAACCACATCTGTCTTCTTCCTGACGTACACCTGGCCGAACAGATGATCACGGGCTATGGGCTGATCATCCACAGAGCTCCCTTGCACAGGGCTGTCGCTATCACTTCTGACTGTCTCTGACACACTGTGGCTGACCTTGTACTCTAAAAAATCCACAAACTGAACCAGCTGGTCTGAGGAATACTCTTCCACCCTTTTCTCTATATACTCCCCCTGAAGAGGATTCACAAGAAAATACGCCTCATGTTCATGAAAGGTAACATCCGGAGAGACATAAATTTTGGAGGTAGTAGGGTCAAGACACTTATAGCCCTTCTGAGTTGGAGAATACCCCAAGAAAACAGCTTTGACGGACCGAGGATCAAGTTTCTTAAGGGTTGGACTATGGTCATGAACATAGAAAGTACACCCAAACACACGAGGAGTAAGAGGCCAAGGGTTATGAGTGGGCCTAAGAACAGAGTAGGGAGAACGACCATTCAACACACGAGTAGGCATACGGTTAATCAGATGGGCACTAGTGAGAAGAGCATCACCCCAGTAGCGCTTAGGAACATGCCTATGAAACATAATGGCACGGGTGACTTCTAATAAGTGGCGATTTTTCCGTTCGGCCACGCCATTTTGAGGAGGTGTGTAACTACAGGATGTCTCATGAATAATACCCTTGCTCCTCAAGAAATCATCGATAGACTGGGAGACATACTCCCGAGCATTGTCGGTGCGGAAAGCTTGAACAGAGGTCTGAAATTGAGTCTCAACAAATGCAACAAAATTTTTGACAATGATGGGAACTTCACTACGTTCTTTCAACAGGTACACAAACGTACAACGGGAGTAGTCATCAATAAGGGTCATAAAATAATGAAAACCACGACAAGTGGATACTCCCGAAGGACCCCAAACATCAGAGTGAACCAAAGCAAACGGACGAGTGGTTTTATTAAGGGGGCGTTTGATGCCCTGGAATTATACTGTTCACTGAGAAAAAAAATTCAAAAATTTAAAATTTTTCCGAATCATCAAACGCAGATTTTTTTTTGAGACCGTTGAGGCTGGAATCGGCAAGATTTTTCCGGAAAAATGTTTCCGCCCGGAGGGGTGGAAACATTTTTCCAGAATTAATTTTTTGCCCGTTAGGGCTCTTCGCGTTGGGTTCCCGTCGTCTTCTCATCTTCTTTCTCGCCGCTGCCTCACGCTGCCTCGTCTTCCTTTCTCATCTTCATCGTCCGCTGCTGCCTCAACAGGGAAGGAAGCCTCTTCGCCTCTGTATCAGTCAATGGCTCTCTTTGACCGCTCCCTCTTCTCATTCTTAAAGTGAATCACCCCACCAGCCCTCTTCCTCCCTCTTTCTGCCTCTTTTTCTCTCTCTCTCAATTTTCTGAAGAAAAGCAACTGGACAAGGGAAAAGGATCAGAAAACCTCTTCCATATTTCGATTCCCACATCGTTCCAAACCCTAGATTGCAGATCTCTCTCTCTCTCTCTCTCTGGTTTCTTCCACCAGTATCACCACTGTTACCTAAAGAAGGGGTTTTGAGCAGCACCCACCTCGTTCGCAGATGGGTCATCCCATAACGTATTGGCAGTGGGTCTGTTCCCCCTCGCTTTTGCTCTCTCTTCCTCGATCATGGCTACTCAAGGCCAAGTTATCATCCGCAAAGGTTCTGCCCTTATTCCTTTCATTTGTTCCTTTTCCTTTATTTGTGGTATTTGGGTAGTTTGTTCTTAGGTGTCAAGATGCCATTGATGACTCTAGGGAGCCAAAGGAAGAAGAAAACCCTATTTGCAAATGCTCGTTCATTAATGCTTCCATTTCTTTTGTCTTTTCGTTTTTCATTCCTTCGTTTTTGGGCATCTTTGAATTGCTTGAGGTGTTCCCTGAATTGTTAATTTCCGCCGCTTGGAAGATTTTTCTTTCTTGTAAATTGAAGAAAGAAAAATCTTCACCCTGTTGAATATGAGACTGGATTGTACTCTGTTGGTTATCAATTCTTTTCGTTCGTTGGGCTTTTCTTTCTTCCTGTTTTAGTATGTGGATTGTGTAGAACGTGCTAAACCATGGTTACCTTGATGAACATGGTCATTGTTGTTGCAATTTTTGTTAAGCTGATGTTGCTTGGGAACCGAACAAACCCCTGGTGATTGAAGATGTTGAAGTTGCTCCACTGCAAGCTGGATAGGTATACCTTTCGGAAACAATACCTGAACCGTGAAGTCGTGATCCCTTAGCATGTATACCTCACATGGGTTTGAAGTTTGAGCATAGTCGCCCTGTTTTTACCATTTACAATCATTCGAGTTTTTATTTGTTTTTTGAGAATGTCTATGAAAACTTGTTCTTGATTATACTGATTCACTACACTAGTTCTTCATAAGCTAACAGAATGATTCTCAATGTTGAACAATTTTCTTTTTGGTGATGTAGGACAATGCTGCATCAGGCATGGCAGTCAATGATGACTGCAAACTGAAATTCTTAGAGTTGAAGGCAAAACAGACTTATCGCTTCGTAGTTTTCAAGATTGAGGAGAAGCTCAAGCATGTCATTGTTGAGAAACTTGAGGAGCCAAACCAAAGCTATGAGGATTTCACTGCAAGCCTGCGAACAGATGTGTGCCGATATGTTGTTCATGATTTAGCAAGATGTTGTATGCTAGTTCGAAGGACAGGTTCAAGAGAGAACTTGATGGAATCCAGGTTAAACTGCAAGCAACTGACCCTACTGAAATGGGCCTTGATGTTATTAGAGGTCGTGCCAATTAGACTTTGTTGCAGTTGTATGTATGAGATCAATGCTTGAATTTGTGTATCTACTGTAAACCCATAGAATTTTATTTTTCTGTGTTTTTTGTCTGTATACAAGTGTCTGGTACTGTTGCTAAATGCTAAGCTTTTAACTTGATTTTTTTTGTTCTAGAATGACGTGGATCCTGTAATTGATTTTTTTGTTCTAGAATGACGTGGATCTCGTAATGAGTTAGCTGACTAATGGCTATGTAGTTTGCTTATTGTCAATATTAATTTGTTGTTGAATTGAGAGAATTTGTCATCATGTGAACATAATGAAAAGGTAGCTTCCCATTTCTTGAGTTTAGTTAGTTGTTACATAATTGTAATTGTTGTTCTTTGTGCAATTTCACAACTAAAAATTTGGAAATATATTTCTATACCATCAAACTCAGAAATATAGAATTGGAAATATATTTCTGAGTCATCACACACACCCCAAAATTGGAATCGGAAAGATTTTTTCCATTCCATTTTTCCATTTCCTATATTTCCAGAAATATATTTCCAGAAATATATTTCTAGGCCATCAAACGGCCCCTAAGAGAAATAGGGTACGAAGCCCTGACATGTTTAGCCAACTGGCAAACTTCACAAGAGAACGAATCAACCGAAACAGAAGTAAAAAGCCTTGGAAACAACTTCTTGATCAACTGGAAAGGGAGATGCCCAAGACGCTCGTGCCAACGCATAATGGTAGATCTGTCTTCTAGGCCTGACAATTGTCCACTAGTGGCTGAGATCAAGGCAGACGCAACTTGCACGGGCAGTCTGTAGAGTCCATCAATAACCGAACCAATCCCAATCTTCTTCCCCGTCACCAAGTCATGCAGGGAACAATGATCAGCAGAAAAGATTAGATTACAATTGAGTTCTCTGGTAATACTGCTGACAGATAACAAGTTCACAGGAATATTGGGAACATGAAGAGCATTATGAAGATGATATTTATTCAACAAGGACAAACTCCCTTTTCCAGCCACTGAAATAGAAGACCCGTCAGCCATAGACACGCGTTGCTGCCCTGAGGACAATTGGTATTCTTGAAACAGCTTAGGATTCCCTGTCATATGATGCGTAGCCCCACTGTCAACAATCCAATCACCAAGTAAGGGATTACCTTGATCGCTTGTGGCTACAAGAGCTTGAGCTAATTTAGCTCCTTCGGACGTGGAAGTTTTCTCTTGCGTAGTAGACAGCCGACTGATATAAGCTTGTAATTCCTTGATTTGATCTGAGGAAAGTTTTGATTTTTCAACAGTTGAGGAACTACCCTGACTAGAGTCAAGAACAGAAGAACCCCGCCGACTAGAAGGAGGGCGACCACGAACAAGTCTCTTCTCAGGATGAATATCCCAACAAAAATCCACAGAATGCCCCAACTTGTTACAATGACTACAACGTCGAACAGAACGTTGTCCAATCCCAGAGGCACGACTGACAAACGCTGAGGGAGAGCTCCCATGGCTGGAGTCAATATGCATAACTTGACGACGTTGTTCCTCAGATTCCACCCGGGCATACACCTCCTCAATCCCGGGAATCTCGTCACAATTAAGAATTTGGCTCCTAATGGATTCAAATTCATCACGTAAGCCTCCAAGGAAAATAAAAGTCCGGTCCATCCATTCTTTGTCCCAGTACAGGGCATGATCAGAACCACAATGTCAATCATCATTCACATGGTAGTCTAGTTCCTCCCATTTAGTCTTCAGGGGTGCAATGAAAGAAGCTACAGACAAGTCACCCTGTTTAAGAGAGTAGATGCTACGTTTGATTTGATACGCACGCAATACTCTCTTCTTACGGCCATACATCCTCGCAAGCACAGTCCACATGTCGTATGCAGTCGATTTACGCAAGATCAGAGGCTGAATATCTGCAGAAACAGAACTAATGATCCATACTTTCACCTGACTGTCTTCCAATGCCCAAGTCGCCCATCGCGGATCCGTTTTGGAAGGTGCAGGTTTCTCCCCAGTAATATAAGGCAGGCGACCACGACTGGTTATCCCGATTTCTAGGGCCGCAGACCAAGAGAGATAGTTGTCCTTGTTCAGCCGGATGGAGGTGACTTGAACAGGCAAGTTCTCGCTCTTGGTAATGCTGCCCGTATCTAGGGCATCATCGATCTTGGGAGTCATCGCTTCGGCCATCACAATCACCAAAGAGAAGCAATCCCCAGCACCAGAGACGACAGACAAGAGGCAGCGGAGGCGGAAGAGTAACTGGCGGTGATAGCAAGGACGGCTGCGACGGCGACGATGACGCCAGGCGACGGCTCACGCCGGCGATGTAGGAAAGACGACGGCGCTGAAAATAACGCCGGCGGCGGCGCTGGAACAGGCGGCAGCGCTGAAAAAAGAACGCCGGCGGCGGCGCTCGAACTGGCGGCGGCGCTGGAAATGGCGGCAACGGCGGGAGACGAGCAGCGGCAGAAACGATGAAAACGCACGATCACAGAGCAAAACCCACACACGGTGGCTCTGATACCATGTAGAAATATGCAATGGAAGAGAGGAAAAAGAAGAGGCACACGATATACGTGGAAAACCTCAAGAAGAGGTGAAAAACCACGGAGAAGCTCTAACCTAGGGGCCAAACCGCAACCCTAGGAGAGAGAAAATATATTCCACTTAATCAACAACACAACACAAAGTGGGATTATAAAGGGGGAACCCGCCTAGGATACCGAGCCACCCTCGGTTCCCGTGCCCATGGAACCGGGTCCATATCCAGACCCGGTTCCCTTACACAAGATATTCTAACACATCACAAGATGATAAAGAAATTGTGAAAATGTTCAATGTCAATACACATAAAAGAAAGTATTACATCACAAGATGATAAAGAAATTGTGAAAATGTTCAATGTCAATACATATAAAATGAAAGCACTCTCGACTCTCATTCATAATCTTCATCATATTCATTCTCATCCTCATCTCCATCTTCTTCTTCATTTTCATCTTCACGATTTAAAAAAACCTCTTTCCTCCCAACGAGAATCAGCCACCCACGCACAAATCCATGGTTTAATTGATGATTTCATTTTGAAAATCGATGATTTAACGATGGAAATCGATAATTTCTCTCCACGGCGGCACAATCTCTAGGTTAAAAATGAAGAAGGACCGGGTTTTTATAAAAAAAAACTCGAAAAGAGGGGTTTCAGCCCCCATTTTTTGAAATCAGCCCGTATCGTACAATACGGGGCGTGTATCGTATCGTATTTTGTAAAAGATACGTATCGTATCGTACGTATCGATCCTATATCGTACGTATTGTACAACACTGGCCTGAGATGCCCTCTTCTGTTCCACTTCCAATTCTTCCTATTCCACTTGAGTCCATTCTGTTTATATCATCCCCCACTTGTCTCAATTCCTCCATTCTGCGGTTTAAAGACCCTCTTATATTTTCAAGAATGAATTTGTCATCTAATGACCTTGCACCATCTTGCTCTTAGGAGGTGCGTAATTCTAACTTACATGATATGTCTGATATTCCATTGATGCTTCTCATCCTGATGATTTACCTATTGCACTACGTAAAGGAATCAGACAATGCTGAAGTCATCCTCTTTCTAAATTTGTTAGTACATCTCATTTGGAAGATCATATGTGCAAATTTATTGATGATGTCAGCTACTTCAGTTTCAATCTCCCATGAACAAGCTCTTTTGGACTCTAGGTGGTACCAAGCAATGAAGGAGGAGATGTACTCCCTAATATCTCGCCACACTTGAGATATTGTTGAACCTTCATCTGGGGCAGATATTGTTGGCTCGAAATGGGTCTTCACTATCAAGTATAACTCTGACGATATAACCGAACGACACAAGGCACGGTTGGCAGCAAAATGGTACAATACACAAACATATGGTATTGATTTCTTTGAAACTTTCTCCCTGGTGGCATGTTTAGGTACTATACGACTAATTATATCTATTGCAGTTCATCATGGATGGAATATGTACCAATTAGATGTCAAAAATTTCTTTTTGTACGGGGATTTATCTGACGTAGTTTATATCCAGCAACCGCCAGGCTTTGAAAAACAGGGGGAGTGTACCAAGGTATGTTTGTTAAAAAAGGCTATATATGGTTTGAAGCAGAGTCTCAGAGCATGGTTTCAAAAATTGTGTGATGTTGTATCCAAGTTCTGGTTTCATAGATCTCCTTTAGATCATTCATTGTTCATAAAAAGGACCTCACAAGGCATGGTGGTTATGGTGATATATGTGGATGACATCATTTTAACTGGTGACAGCGAGCAAGAAATACAAGACAAAGAAGTATCTCCAACAGCACTTTGTTGTTAAAGACATTGGCCCTCTACGTTACTTATTGGGGATAGAAGTAGCAAGAAGTAAAGAAAATTTAGTTCTTTCCCACAGAAAATATGTTCTTGGTTTGCTACAAGAGACAGGTATGACTGGAACCAAATCGGCATCTATTCCTACGAACTCTCGTGTTCACTTATATGATGATAAATTTGAACCAGTGGATAACAAATCATATAGGTCACTAATTGGAAAGCCACTATCTGTAACCATTACTCGGCTTGATATATCTTTTGTTGTGGGAAAACTGAGCCAGTTTATGGACAAGCCATGAAAAACACATTGGGATGCAGCTATGCTACTACTGAAATTTCTAAAAAGTTCCTCTGGAAAAGGTCTATCATTTAGAAGAAGTTCATCACTCCAGATAGAAGCTTATTCTAATGCAGATTATACAGGTTCTATTGATGACAGAAAGTCCACTATGGGATTCTGTATTTTTGTTGGAGGTAACTTAGTTTCTTGGTGAAAGAGAAAACAAGCTGTCGTGGCTCAGTCCAGTGCAAAGTCAAAATACCGAGCCATGGTTCAAATTGCTACTGGAATCACTTGGGTCAGAGCCATGCTAGAAGGTCTTGGAATTCAAATAAAACTGCCTATAAAAATGCACTGTGATAATAAAGCAACTACTTATATAGCCAATAATCTTGTCTTCCACGAACGGACAAAACATATCGAGGTGGATTGTCACTATATTAGAGACTTACTTCAAGCATAGATTATTTCTACTAAATATGTTTTTGAAGATCAAGCTGCAGATATATTTACTAAAGTTCTTCCTATATCTGATTTCATGAAGTGTTGTAACAAGCTGAGCATGATAGACATCTATGCTCCAGCTTGAGGGGGAGTATTGAGAAAATGTACTAGTTTGAGGTTTTCTATATTTTGGAACTTTATTAGTAGGTAGTTCTTTGAATTTTTAAATACTTATTGGGCTTTTTATGGAAGGGGTTAATCATAACCCTAATTAGTTCTTTTTATTCAATTAGAAGCGTGGGAGCCAGAACTTTCAACGGGCTCCCTTCTCTCTCTCGTGACTTCTCTCTCGTTCTCACTTCTCTACCTTCTCTCAACTATCTCTTTCTTCTACGTCTTCATTCTTACTGATTTGACGTTAAAGCGCAACAAGGTGGATAAAAGTTTTTCTCAAAAATGATAGTATTTTTGTTTGGGCTGTCTAAGTGACAAAGCCTAGGCCTTTAGGCTACCGTCTAGTGCCTAGAAGGGAGCCTAGGTGTCCTTTTAACTGCAGATGATCTGCAATAAAATCCTTTCTTGAGTCTTTTTCTTGTCCCCTAAGCTCACCTTCTTGCATGTGTGCCTTAAGCCATCTGTTTCTCATTTACATGTGTTATTATTCTTCTTTTCAACCACCTTATTAGCTTGTTGTATCATACAACAATCCCTTACCCCAAATGGCGTACAAGCTATAAGTTGTCTAGGGAAAGAGATTATATGGCTATTTTATAAGAAAGGAAAATGACAATGATATGATGAAAGAAAGAAAGAAAGGAAAAAGATATGGATATGCTGTCATAAAAGTCGAGGGGTGGAAAAAACAAAGAGACAATGTGGAAAAAAAAATATTACCTATACTGAGGTGCGGAAGCTTGATTGGACCGATGGGTTCTTCCAAGTTGTTGAATTGCTCGATCAGCACTCCAGGGCAGTTCAAGTGTTAGGTGAACCCTCCGTTTCTGAAATGTAAATTTCCCAACTATTTGGTAATCCTCCAATAATCTATTACTTGAGTGGCATTTTGTCACTAAAATAAAATGCAGATAAACTTTCTACATGAAGCGCAAAGCTGCAAAATAATTGGCCTTAACGTGCACAGGTACCTGATTTAATGCCCTTCTATCGGCCTGCAAAGAAACACCAGCAGATCCAGCTTCAGATATAATGGCTACCAATTTTTTGCCATCCATGAACATTTGTTTCTCATGCATGTTGACCATTTCCATGGCCACTTCCTTCCTGATGAAAGAAATCAGCTATTTTGGTCATGATAACAATAAATTAAAGGAAAGAAAAAGGACAGAGAAAGAACATATGGCACACAATCAAACTCACGTGTTCCGTGCTTGATAAATAACACCTTTTCCTGTTGAAGCTCTAACCAGCATACCACGTCTACCTGTCAGTTCTGCAACATTATCTGGACCCCCCAACTGCACATTTGTACCACCACATACAGTTGTCACTAAGAATATTGTATCACATGACAGCATGAATGACCAATCAATTCTTTTGTAGACTCTGTTTTATTCCTTTTAAGACAGCTGATTTCAAGTCCTTGAAGCTTTCAGCATTTTTGTGATGGCAATTATATTCCAAAATTATAGCAATCTCAAGCTCCAAGGCATTTTGATGCAGTATAGTTTAGATTAGTTTGGATCTTATATTAGGATCCGTTTAGGTTCTAGATTTGATTTATTTGATGTATGTTGGCTTTGGATCTTTTATTTCTAGGATCCAAGATCCAATTCGGATCTTAGGATGAGGGCCCTTAAAAGGGCATATTTTCTTGTGACTAGGGCTAATTGGAATTGTGAGAAATCCTAATTTCCTTTGATTATTGATTTCCCTTGCTTTCCTGCACTTTTCCCCTTTGCTTGCATTCTTTGGTGCCCTTCCCGCAGGGGTTAGAGTGAGGAACTCTAATCAGTGTGACACATTTGGTCCTACAACATAAAATTTAAAGGCAAAGCAACTATCTAATGCAATGTTGTAAAAGGCATATCGTAAAGTATATCAGTCGGACCGACCTGTAACTGCATCGTAATGTATCGTAATTATCATAAACATATCGTAAAACTATTTTTTAATTCATAAAAAATCAGAAACAAAGACAAAATTAAGAAATATCATGAAAAGTGTGTGCTATATAAAAAATTCATTACACACATAATGAATATTCATGATTTATCATTCATAACTCATAATCTGCTGACCACACCTTAAAAAAATAAAACAAATAACTTTACAAAACAATTGAAATGTACTTAAAAGTTAAAACTTTAAATTGAGATATTATATACCTTTTGTAGAAGAAGAAAAACAAAAGAGCTTTTTTCAAAAGACAAATGGGTTTCCCGTGAGCAAATCCCCCTTCAAACCAGTGATCTCTCCATCAAACAGATGATTTATTTCGCAATTTCTCTCCAAAACCAGTAAAAAAGTGTCTCTCCCAGAGCTCTTAGAACTTAGAAATGTTAGAAACGGAGGGGAAGAGGTGGCTTTAACTTTTAAAAAAGAAATCAATCAAAAGGGGCACTGTGCCTCTTTTTTAAGAATTTCACTGTATCATAAGATACAGACAGTACACCTACGATACACATGAAAAATGTATATTGGAGGCATATCATATAGGTTTTGACAACCTATTACGTGTTATACGATACAGATAACACCGATCTAATGAGATCAATCAAAGTTTATGAAGATGAATATTTTAGATCATATAACAGAAAAGTGAAAACATATATCTCATAACTCATAAGTAACTAATATTAACACATTACATAATACAACACAAGAACTATCCTTCAAATTGAAGATCAGAAAAGCATGTTACTATGAGACTATGAGTACAATGTAAACTACAAATTTGTTTTAATAGAATATTTCATCTCGTAGATGCAGAAACAAAAATGGACAGAGAACATAACTACTTCACAAATTGTAACTGATCAAGATGTGCTAACACATCCACCAATTTGAACAAAATTAGCATAGTCTCATGTAAACCATACTTGGTACAGGAGCAAAGTGGGCATAGTATTCCTAATGCATGACTTCAGCAAGCTACGGTAAGAAAAATATAAATTAGAAATTATGGAAATAAGTACATCAAATCTCATAAGTGATAAAACACATGAAAAAGGGATCAAAAGAAATCACCAAGAAACGTGATAGCATTGGTGACATTTACCCGGTCAATTATATCATCCAAAGGATTATTTGGAAGGTTCAGTGAACGTATTATATCCAATATTTTTGATTTGCGCTCCTTGGCAGCTTCATACCTGTCGCAGGCATCCCATTATGTTACTTCTCAAAGTTTGTGTAGCCACTTAATTCCTACAATAATTATAATACACACCTGTTTGAAATTTCAGCCAAGTAAGCCTGACGTTGTTGCATGTAATCATCTGTCTCCTCCTTGCATGAAGGGCATGACCACTTGTCTACTGGCAAGTCCACCAAAGGTGGAACTAGACAACTAGAATGGACTAGTTTGCCACAACAGGAGCAGCAGAGCAACTTTTTCTTTTCCTAAAAAAAGATAGTATGGGGAACCTCAGATTTAAGAGAATCTAGGAAGCATCAGAAGCAGTGCTCACAGAGAGGAGGCAGACCTCTTCAGTCATGCAGATTTCACAGATTTGAAACTCCTCATCAGATTCAGTAGATTCATGTTCAGAGTCGCCTGCATGCATGATCCACAAGGACAACATAAATGCCCAGAACTAGCCAAATTTACCATATTATACGCTACAAAGAGAAAACTCAAACTTCCAAAACTATATTAATTGAATCATATTGATACAGTAGGCATACATGGTACAGCTGATAGATTCTTGAGTCAGTCACCAAAATTTTATAGTTAACCTAGGGCATGATGAACCATCAATCAACAAGTTAACTATTCAAGCATTAGACATATGTCCATTTGTGGCTTTCTGCACGTCCATTTGTGCACAATTTTACAGCAATAAACAGCATGGTGCACGTCCATTTGTGCACAATTTCACAGTTTAGTACCAATATTTTAATGATATATATCAAACTATCACATTCCAAAGACTGCCTGTTCTAGCTTTTAATTTAAAAATATTAGCCTCTTCAGAACATTTACCATTAAAGGCTGTTCAAAAATTATAAAATGATCATGAAATATGTATGTATATATATACTAAGGGAAGCAGACACCTCCCCCCCCCCCCCCCCCCCCCAAAACCAAAACCAAAAAATCAAAAGCCTAATTATTTAAAAAACAATCCTTACATCCTCCTTAAAATTTGCAGAAATTATGACTCCACCCCTCCCAAAAATTTGTAAAAAGTATAAACGTGTGGCCATCAAATTTTTTTTCTGGTTCCCCACTGACACATACATATATACGTAGATATATAGATCCACGAATCCTTAGGTAACGAGAATAGTTTGTGGAAAGGGAAAAAGAAAAAGAGAATCAGGGGGAGAGAAAAAGTAGGTAAGATAAAGAGAAAACTGGGGTAACAAACCAGTCCCTATATATATATATATATGCGCACCAGATGTTGATGCTTCTCCAACTCCTTAAATGCAATTATCAGCTACGAAAAGTGCAATCAACTACTTATACACACATTAGACTTGACTTTAGCTGGAGTTTGGTGTTACCAAATGAGTCACAAACTCATATGATCAATTGTTTAGCGACTTAAGTGTCATAAAAAATTGCTTTTTTTGCTCTGCCACCTATCATTTCTATATTATTATATATTCAGTTATCTATTCACAAGGCTCTGTCCCCACACCACACAAGTTTTTCTGAACTGCATTGCACCTGTCTCAGCACCACCCCATGTGAGATGCACAAACACTGGACATATATATAGAGTAAAAGAGAGAGAATGAGAAACGGAGATAGCACTAAATTATTCTAAATTATGGGAGCTAAAATCAAGATATTACATGTCATCGAAATTGAATGTATATATCTATGTGTGTCTCTGTGTGTGTGTGTGTGTCTGTGTGTGTGCACTCAGGTGTCACAATCATGCTATAACACCCCACAGTTCAAACCTTTTGAACATCTGAGAGCGCAAGTGGCAAAGCAGAAGCTAAAACAAATTTTGACCTGTGTTAAACTGTCAATATGTGGACATGCATTTGCTTGTTCATTTGGTTATACCAATAAGATGATGAGTAATTGAAAGCATTACGTAACACCTATAAGCAGCAAGAGATTAGAAAATGATGGGCACATTATCTTAATTTCTCTGTAAAGCACCTACTTAGGCCATTTGAGAAACAAAAAAGCAATGACTAGCAACCTCTGCAAAGGACATAAAGAAAGTAAAAGCTCATAAGTAATTAAAAGAACTGGCCACCATAGCACAGTATGGTTGTGTAGACCAGGAAATTAAGCAGCATGGAGTGCACTTGTATCACAATACTATGAGCTATGTCACACGGACTCTTCAGAAAGGATGCATTACACACGTCGTGTTGACGCAGGTGTGGATGCGACACAGGTGCGGATGCGACTCAGGTGCGGGTGCAGGTGTGGATGCGGCACCAACTCACACCCGAACCGTACCCTATGTTATTTCCTATAAAAAAAAAAAACTCTTTTTTTCCTTCTCTCTCTCTCCCTCTCTTTATTTACAGTAATGAAAGTAAAAAAGGACAAATTGAGCTAAAAAAACAACCATATATTTATACATATAATATTTATATATATATATATATATATATATACCCTTGCAGCACCCCCGCACCCAATTTTTTTGGGATGCAAACCGGTATCTGCATCCGCACCCGCACCCCACATCCATGTAACATAGACTATAAGATACAACTGACAAAGAAACTGAAAATCATGTCAGGTAATTAACAAAATTTTTTTGATATGCCTTAATATTTTACAAAATGCACATGAAAAGTTCAGACTCAAGATACTGGAAATCAAACACACTAAGGTAAAGGAGGTGCTCAATCCGAAGAAACTCACTAAAGATATCACCATTGCCATCACTGTCACTAGCATGTTGCCATTTGGCAACTTTTCGTACTCTTCCTTTAAACGAGATACCAGGTGATGCTGAGTGCCTCTTGCGCTGAACATCTCTAGCACCTTCTTCACCTGCTTTCAAATAGCATATTACAAAAGTGAAGCGGCCTATGGTAAAGTAGAAAAATAGGATGCCTTTTTTGTCTTACCTGGAAAAACATTTGGTTTTTGAGGCAAAGGGTAATTTTCTTCCACCAGTTTTAGCAACAATTCACGTGGTCCAGAGACAAAATCATCCATCTCAAGCCCCTAATAAGAGACACAGATTAACCAGCTCAACATGAAAACCACAAACATCTAGAAGTGAAGGAGGGAAAAGTTATAATAACAAATAAAAGATAAAAATAATAAAGGATAATACATATTTCGTGACAGCTTCCTCTGTTCGAGCTTCCCCCGTACTCTGTAGTCCAATCACAACACATTTGTCTTCCAACAATGCTTGCTTGGCCAACCGCACAGCAGCAGGCACCTTTGCAGCCATGCATAGATGCCTAAAGAAACGCTAGGGACACAAATAGTTTCATATGATAACCAGATGAGTACCTTGTGTCTCATAGAATGAATCTATGAGATAAGCATTAAGGATGTAAACATGTTGATACCTGATGGCTGGCCCAATAAAGCCGCCACAACAAGCTAGGATTAGGTTTTTCATCAAAAAGATAAGCATTTGCTGTCAGAAGCTCAACACGTAACTCTGCCCAAAATTCTGCAGCTTTTGTGTACATGTCCTGTGGGCCAGAGGAGAATTTTCATTGTGTGATGTGAAAAAACAAAAAACATCAAATTTATTAACAAGCTGTAGATAACAAGAAAACAAAAGAAAACCATGGCCACCAATATCATCAGTGTCAGAAGAACATCACATTTTGTCACCAAAGTAGTTCTCAACAATAATACTGGGAAAATATCATGCTGTTTCCTTTATCTGGAAAAAAAAAACCTCCATTTTGTAGATATATGTGATACTAACAGGACTTCAATTTCAACTATATAAGCTGTTCACTGTTCAGCTGACCAAATCTAAGACCAAGTCTGACACCTAATTCATCCAAGTATGTGTAAATATTGGATTGTATGTCTGTTGAATCTTGGACTCTGTTTTGAAAATTCAGGTGCATGTCCAAGTTTGAATCCAAGTGAAGGATACCCAATTAGGTTAGATTTGTAAAGTGGTTTATTTGAACCTGTCCATACCTCTTATATCCCTAACAACAAGTCAGGCCCATATGGTTAATTGCCCACATTTATTGTAGCCAAAGCAAGTATTATGTGCACTGTCTATTGTCTACTACATACTACATAGGAAACCGAATTTTATCAAATATGACAAAAATCACCCCCACATTTATGTAGAGTTTCTCTAGTTACACACTTCTGAAGACAACATCCAAAAAGCAAAAGAAGTAAGAACATATTTCCTCTCACCTTTACTTGTTTCTGAACAATATAACCCTTAGCACAAAAATAGGAAATGGGATGTATAAAAACAACAGAACACGGTAAACAAAATGAGATACACATGATTATTTTCACTACCATGGTAGCTGTTAGTTGATACCACTTCAGCACACTGCCAAGTTCTACATTAAAGGGACTGCTGCACCCACATCAGGTGATGGTGCAGGTGTAGGTGTGGTTTTGACTCGCCAACTTGAATCAACAACCACGTAAAAGCAGTCAACTGCTGCCATGAACATTATACTCAATCTCTAACTCAAGTTCAGTGTCGTCGAATGAGCTGCAAACACACAAGCTGACTAAATTATTCTCATAAATTATCTATCTCATGCTTTTCTTGAGCCTTGTTTTAATTTTTGTTTTCATTTGATATGGGGAAAGGACTCTTCCTCAGAGCCTCTCTCTCTCCTTAACTTTCTTTTCCTCCCCACACACACACACGCATATGGGTAATCAGTTCAACCAGTCTCTTTTTGGGACTGGTTTTCCAGGTCAAGTTTCCCCTTATGATCCTCAAATCCTAAGGTGGGTCAGATGGTTGTAGAGAGAAAAACAGAGAAAAATAGGATGGGGAGAGAGAGTCGGTTAGAGAGTGAGAGGAAAAAGTAGGGGTGAAGAAACCACTCCCAAAATGGGACTAATGGACCACACGCTCTATATGTGTGTGTGTGTGTGTGTGTACATATACAGAGAGAGAGATAGTATGCCAGTTAATAGGATGGGGAGAGAGAGTCGGTTAGAGAGTGAGAGGAAAAAGTGGGGGTGAAGAAACCACTCCCAAAATGGGACTAATGGACCACACGCTCTATGTGTGTGTGTGTGTGTGTGTGTACATATACAGAGAGAGAGATAGTATGCCAGTTGCTAAGTTGCTAACTTGTCTTGGTTCGAGGGCAGGCTTTGGCCATGTGGTTCCAAAGGCAGTGGACATCAGAAGATAAAAAAGAGTACTAGGACTTAGGAGAGAAGAAAGAAAGGATCTACCAGCAACTTAAAAATGAAGTCCCAGTGCTGCTTTGTTCGCATACAAAGGCATTGAAACATACAATAAGGATAACATTACAAGTTTAGGATTATATCCCTGGATTATGTCATTGCTTAGAAGAGTTAGAACACAAAGCATCACAATGTTATACACATGTAGATAGATGGGAAAAGGATGCCAATCGTCCCTAGCATCCCCCAGTTGAAGATGTTGCCAGTCATAACTGCCATCGGATGAGAGCCAAGGAAAACTAATTCATCCGTTTTAAGCATCAAAAAATGAAAAAAATATGGGAAAAAATAGATATCAAGAATATGTCAATCACCCCCAAGTTGGACATATTGCCAGTCATAACTGCCTTAGATGATGCCCAAGACTAGTTCATTCCCTTTTAAGCATGTCTATTTTTGGAAAACACAATTTTTCCAATCTTTGAACTGCATGCCCCTCAGAAAAAAATTAGTTTTTGAAATCTTCAATTAAAAGCTGTGAGGGTAGGTGCATTTATGGATAGCCAGGTCCAAAATTCTTTTTATGATCCTCCAAACTCTATACAATACAAGGAGCTTCTTCAGTGCATATTGCATTCCCTAGACGATGGTTGAAACATTTGAGATAATACCAGAATCAATTCCAACTATCCTTTTTCTTATGGAAGCACCTGACAATAGCAATGGAAACCATGTAAGGTCCCAATTTGATAAAGTGGCCAATGGCTTCAACATACTTAATAACAAGAAAAAGTATAAACGGACCATGTCAAGTTGAACCATTTACAGTCAACAGGAAGTTATCACGTCAATCACTAGTAAGGTATGCACTAATGTCAGCTAGGAAAAGTGTGCACTCAGGGGCGGAGGCATGGGCCATGGTCCCCCTTCAGATTTTTAAAAAAATCAAAACTTTACTTGTAAATTTTAAAAATTTTAGTTTTAGCATATACAAAAAAATTGAAAAAATTATATTTCCACCCCTTTTAAAATTTTGAAACTATAGTTCCGCCCCTGCGACAAAAAATTCCCAGCTCCACCCCCATGTGCTATCATGCCTGCTGCATGCCACCAAGCAGTGATACTCTAAATGTTTGCAAGTTCAATACCGCACATGCACACACAAAACACACAAAAACAATGCACAATCAGATAAAATTTCCCTAACAAGTAGAACTTTGTTTCCATCATCCTGGTATGGAAGAGAAATAGATGAGGTTGAAGGCAAAATCTTGATCAAATAGAGAAGGGGAAGATATGATACAGGCAGGAATCTCCGAAACACACAATTATTGTATATCAAGTTATCAACAAAAGAAAATGATGACGATGCAGATAAGCCTGTGCCAGTTGCATGAATGTCAACTGAGATACAATTGTCCAAACCAGAAAAAAGAAATCTGCTCTTCCCATTAGAAAACCACAAACAATGCTTAAGGTGGGTGCATAAGCACAGAAAAAGCAGATAAACAGTTTCCAGATTCAAATTCATATCAAGAATCAGTAAACATAGCCGCTGTAACGCCTTCATTTGGAAGAGAAAAGAAGACAAATTGCCATAGCATGGCTTGATTATCCTTCAATTAACATTATGGTCAAACATTCTGAAGAAAAAATTGAACTTACCATCATCTCTGCCTCCAGTGGAGCTTCAATAACTTCAAATTCAGCTCCTTTAAAGCTGAGAGTTCGACAGACATACATACCCCTATACATAAAGTGATCAACATGTTAAAAAGTAATAAGATCAAGTCATCAACCAATACAGTGCTTTGTGCTAGTACTTGAATCTACCAACCTCGCCTTCATATCCATAGCAACAAGCTCCAATGCACCAACACCACCTTTTTCAAGGGCTCCTGAAAACAAAGCACATGAGAGTTCATCAACTTTCTAACCAAAAGCAAAAATGAGATTAACACATGACGCCAAGTAAATAGTCAACACAGACATACTAAAAAAGAAAGAGAATTGAAGATCGATACATGTCGTCCATGGCATATGCCTTGACTACGAGCTTAGATTTTCATTCACACAATTCATGACCAAAATTAATCAATTTATATATATCTTACCAATCTCAGACAAATGTGATGCAACACAACACTTTGGTACCCACCAATTACAAATTAAGCACCAAAACTCTTGCTTTAACAACTCAAAAGCATGCCTTAATGTCAGCTGCGAAGAAAATAATAATGGCCAGATGACTTAAATGACTATATACATACAAGTCAACCATATGGAAAAATGGAAATAAGATAAACCAAGATTACATGTAAATAACTGCTTTCTGCCAACATCAAGTTAATCAGCAGTGAAAATGCCATATCACAATAAGATATTCTACATAAAGGTACATTCTAAAGCACCTACATTATCATTTAAGTGAATGTAATTATTTACTAACTTTAAAATATACCTAGGAAGCAAAAATGGGTAAAATTAGGGATGAAGAGACATTTTGACAGGTTGGGCTGGAATAAAGCAGGAGAGCTGAGTTTCATGGTGGTTATTAGGTGAGTAGAATTCTAGGTTGTCATTCTAGAATTGTGCTACTTTTAAGGATTAGGAGTATACTTAGTTTAGATTATTTAGACTAAACAATTGTTAGGATGGTCTAGATTCTAAACCTTGTTTAATTTATACAGATATGAACTTGATCCTCTTTAACCAGTTTTGACTCTGATTTATTCAAACAGTTACCAATTATGGACCTTTGGTCTTCAGATATTATCTGAGATCATCTTAGAAGGCATCCTTTGATGCATCTCCCTCAAGCCACCAACTTGCGACAAGATGAAAATGCAAAAACAATGATGAGTACAACTATGATTTACTTGTAGAGTTGTAGGGGGAAGGGAGGGTTAAAAATTACGGTTATGGATGATGCTGTCACATAAATGAAGGTAGAGGTGCAGGTGCAGCCTTGAGCTCCGAGCAATTCCAAAGAACTTGGGAGCAGAGACAAAGTTGTACTACTTTGTTCTATTACCAGCCTGCACTTTGAAGGAACTTTATCATGCCTCGAATTTGGCATAGAGCTTCTCAGCAAAATAAATGGTTCCAGTACTAGCTCAAAATTCACAATTCCACAGCCCATAGTTTAAGTGGTAAATGTACACATTTCTTTTTCAGGAACAAAACGCTTTGCCCCTTTTGGCAGATAGATCTGATTATTCATAATATTTGGAGCCTCAGCCACAAACTGTAACTAAGCAGCAAAGGAAAAGGCAGCAAACCTAAGAAATCGTGAAATTGAGGGAAGGCTGTTCCTGTTCCCCAGAGTCCAAGCCGTACCATGTAACCCATATTTCGTGGCTCAGAAGCACCAGTTGCAGAACAGTAAACAACGCGGGTTTCTGGCAATCGTGCCTGCAAAAGCTATGATGATCAATTGGTAGCTAGGCATATAAGATCAAGAGCAAATTTTTGCATATACACAAAAAAGGTAGCTTCAGCTACCAAAGTCTAGCAGCCTATGTTGGCAAGTACAAGCTGAACCAATAAAAACTGTAGGCTACCAACTTCTCAGATAATGTTACGGTAACTGAAGAAGATATTCAACTTCCTCCAACACAAAAAAGAAGCAAAAGGAAAGAATTCAAGAGACTAAGAGAAAAAATACCAACTTCATATTATCATATATAGGTTCTCAACAATGTAACAGTGCAAATTCATGCTACACCAGGTTGTTTAGTATCGAGTCTCTGCATAAGCATGCATTTAGACTAGAGACAATCATAAAGTGCTAAAGCTGACTATTTATTTAGAACCTTTATAAAATCCAATCTACAGATTAAATTTCTATATTCAATCCTAACATTTTTGGACATTCTGACTCATCTACATGATTGGATTTGTGAAAAATAAGTTTGAAATTGTGGCCAATAAACATGGATGAATCATTTTGCAAAGTATGTGTCTGGACAGCCTAATATCTTGACACTAGCTAATATATATAGTGACCAAATGGTGACTCTAGAGTCACTATTCAAAATTTTACACCAAATTTTACATTTTTTTTTTCAAAAATGTTGTTACATTCCCACGGGCGGCTGCCGGAGTTCCGATGGTAGGAAGGGGGAGGACCAGTGGGCCCACCAGTGACAGCAGGGGAGCCCGCTAGTGACGGCAGGGTGTGCCTGCCAGCACTCCACCCTTCCTTCCACCCGACCATGGGTGGAGGGCAACTGGGCAGGCCCAGCGGCCCTTCCCATGCCATCGCCGGTGGGCCAGCCGAGCAGCGCCGGCTGGCTGGCCCGCCGACAGGGCCAGCAGTTAGGAAGAAAGAGGAGGGAGGAGAGAGAAAGAGGGGAACAAAACTGAACCGTCCGATCAAATCTGATCGGGCGGTTCAGATTTGATGTCCCTAGATGTCCCAATAAATTGAATATTACCATTCAGTTTTCCTATATATATACCAGTGATTGGCAGGTACTAGACCACTTGGGTAAAGCATAAAAACCAGACCTCTTAAATTCATGTTAAAAAGTGTTCCAAACAAAATGTCAACCTTCTAATGTGTATATAAATTATAAACAATATAATCATGCTTTAGTTGAAGTCATTTTTGTAAAATATTTGATCTTTATGCTATCAAAATTTTGATGTCATAAGAGCCGTTAATTTTTTTACAATTAAAAAAAAATATTTAAGTAAGAAAAAAACTAACTTAATATATGTTTCTCATCAAATCACTCTTACAATCATAGCTATAAGGTTAGGCTTTAAAAAATATACTTTAATTATTAATTTCAATAGCTCTAGTTTTCGCATCTTATTCAAGTGATCTATACCTGCATCCAACTCAACTCAGATCTGATGGCCTATGCCAAATCCATGTTCCGCGCATGACTATACTTGCATCCAAATCAATTCAGAACTGATGGCCAAATCCATGTGACACAGATTTCTGCCCATCCATATCCTAGGGCACCACAGTACATTGATGGGATGTTGTTACTTAGTTTGTCATATCATGTTGCTCAGGCTCAGCAACATTAATGGAAGACATCTCTCCATACCTAGATGCCATTCCACTTCTAATGTACTCACCAGCTTTTGAGAAATGAAATATCAGGTTCCATTATTGTGGGTATCAAAATTATTTATCATTCTAAGGTGTCATGATTAGGAGTGCACAAGTTAACCTTGAGTCGAGAGCTAAACTCATTTTGAGCCATTCAGACTTGAGTCATTTAGGCACGAGCAAGCACATACAGCAAACACACACACACACACACACAGACATTTACATAGGATCTTTAACACTAACATCATAAATAATAATGTTGGAGTACTTATTGCCTATTTGTCTATAAAGTGTAAAGCTGCGCTTGAAACCTCTCTGCTCATATTTGCATTTCAAATTTGGGAAAAAAAAAACATTTTTTGATATTTCATCAGCTAAGCTAGAGCTGGCCCAGCATGACTCAAATTCAGCTCCTGAACATCCTTAGTTATGGTTCTTTTGTTCTTAATAGGCATTGTTTTCTCGGTATGTATGTTGAATTCTCACTTTATCTTTACAGAAGCAAACCCTGCTTCCTTACCAGAAATAGCCTGTTCCAAACCAGACTTCCTTTTCTCCAAACAAAGGACTGTCTTGTGCCTTGAACTATGTGTTCTATGACAATTGTTCCCTACCTGAACATTTAATGTCCATGTACCCCAAAGAATAAAACTATGTCCTCCTTTCGAGACCCCTAAACTTCAAAGGGTCACTTTTTAATCGCATATCTACCTGCAACCATGTGCATCTGGTGTTCAGCTGTGCGTTAAAATCAAGGTCTTGGGTCAATAAAACTGCTTATGTAACATATCATCTAAGTAACAGAAGTCCAAGCCATCAAATACCATAATTCATGAACAACTAGCAGAGTGATAATTTTCACCAGTGGAGTAACTATCTCCCGCTGTAGACTCTTGATTAGCCTTTGCCTCAAGCTTCAATTTACCTCCGACTTACACCTAAAACCTCCAGCTTATTAGGTTGAAATCTTGGTTCATGATTGATTATTCATTGCTCGATCATCATATTTGGCAATTGTAATTCTTGCAAAGGGCATTGAAGCAAGAGAAAATAGTCAATTAATACTGCGATTGAAAAAACCATAATCTAAAGCACTACATACATAAACATCACATGTTGACAAACATGAAGTGATGACCAAAGGTTGAACAATCATATCTGAAAGGAGTAGGCACTTAGAAGTTTGAAAGATATTTCATACTACATAACAAGGCTCCAGCATGAAGCATAACCAAGTGCGTGAGCAATCAAAAAAGTAAACAGGAGAAAATTTAAGAGCTAAGCAATTGCAGCAAAGAAAATTTTTCATAAGGATAAAGTTCTCCTCAGTACTTTCTTCTTGTAGAACTTCATTGCAAATCAACCAACATTAGTGACTACTGACTACAAACCTATGGTTACAGATCCCATCATGATTCACGTACAAGACATCCAGAAAAGTAACAAAATTGGACTTAACCTGAATTTCGACAACTGCTTCACCCGTACGAGTTGCTTGACCACCAGCCTCCGGGATAAGATTTTTTGCCTTGTGACACTGTGATTAAAAAAGAATCTAGTGTTATGAAGCAGACAGTAACTCCCATTATAAGTACGATCTTGGCAGTACCAAGAAGAGAAATGTTCTCAAGCAAAAAAACTACAATACGGGAAACAAGATGATTTTGTTTTCATGCTTTGAATGAACTGGATAGCTTAGAGGGAGGCTAGGCAAAGCTGCCATGTAAAGAGCAGAAAGAGCATGTGGGAGTTGAACAAATGTTACATGATTTCATGACAAAGAACAAGAACAACTTATAAGGCTTTTACCTCATCGAATATTAAAAGGCCATCATACTCTGGTCCACACCACTGTATCAGCTGCTGAAGACGAGAACGGCCTTTGTCAGATGATGCAATCAAGCTACTGTAAGTCAAGAAAAGGACCCCTTCTTTAATTCCCACTGACTTAGAGTCAAGCTTTGAGTAAGGAAGCTTATTTAGTGCATGTACTGCAGCCAACATGAGCAAAAGTGAGGAATATTACTAAATGTTTCACCTTGAAAGTAAATCAGAACCAAGTTTATGAAACCATATATTATGCTTTGGGAGCTGTGGAAATTGAATTTTGTAAGAAAAGGCATGATGAAAAATTAAGTCAAGTTGGAAAATAAGGTACTTTGCACGATTAAGCATATAAGAAACAAAACAGGACCTATTCCACATGCATTGGGCAACTAAAAAAAAGTTTATCTATTGTACGTCTCATCTTTACTCATATGTACGTAAATCAGCTAGAGAGCAACTAGGCCAAACTCAATCTTTTGTCCTTTTGTGCAAACCAAAAACGGACCCATATAATATGGTCTGACACTCTGAAGCCATAATTGCTTCACTAATGAAGTTTTCGTCTTCCTCCCTCTCTTTAATAACTGCATGTGCCTCTCTCATAGTTGTAAATTTCAATACAGGGTTGGACATTTGGACGCATCAAACCAGCTCAATTGTCAGTCTACAAGGACCCGAAGAACAGTGGCAGAACTGGGGGCCTTCAACAACCCTTGAGATTTTAATACAATAACCATAGTCTCCTTTCAAAAAAAAAAAAAAAAAATCAAGCTTTGCCTCTGCTGCCGGGTTTGACCAGTTCAAAGCAGCCCAACAGCCTGGCCGCACAATTCCCATGTCTAACCACATGGATTCTATGTTCAAAAACGTAAAAATGACATACAATTTATGTTTTTGATGTAGAGATCAGGCTGTATAAGCTTAAAAATCAAGTGCATTTGAATGTAGTAGAGGCCTAAGGAAAATGGATCCGAATAGGCCATTTGAATGGCAGGCAGTTGTCAGTGATGGAAAGCTGCTCTTCTGACTTAAGATGGGTCCCACATGGATGAATGAAGGCAAAACAAAGAAAGGTTAGGGATGAATGAAGCAACCAGTTCCTGTGATTCTACTCACTGCCAAAATCATTCTCCACCTGTTTTATGAAACAAAATTGCGAAATGATTCACACCAAGAGAAAGAATAAGCAAAATAGAGAAAGGTTAGGACACAACAGAAAGGGTTCTGCAGTTCCACTGCTGCTGTAGCTGCACTGAGTATCATCTTACAAAAACCACGCCACTATCTTCTTTGGTGATCCACCACAACATATTTGTCCAGTAACTCTTTTTCTTGTGGCGTTCAATCTTATTTGCTCCTGAACTATCTCTTTTCCCCTGCAGGTATGCACAATATTCCACTAACAATTTGAGGTAGTATCATTTCTCAAGGATCTGCCATACCCAACATTCACTTTGTGCTAATATAATTTTTCTTCTCTTTCCTCTTCTTCTATTTATTTCCTTTCCAATGGTCCCAGTACCAGCAGCAACGATTGCACATTCTCGATATCTGCAATTCCACTCTTGGTAGGTTTCAGGTTGTAGCAGGCATGCATTTTTTCTGTTAAAATGTGTTTCAAACTACAAAATTCAACCGTTCATAATGATTGGACTTCTAATATGCTACTAGACATTTACATATACTGTCATCCTAATGATTGGACTTGAAGGAGATCATTTAAGCAATATCACACAGATAAATGATAAAACAAAATAAACATAATGTTTATGTTAATTGTAGATCCTCTTGAAAATGCACAGCACACAAAACTTGGATAAAAAGGGGTCTATATAACTGGAAAATTAGAAGTCGAAAAGAGTTTGAATGCACAGATAGTACCTTCAATGCATGAAGCACCTACATCGTCCAAATCTCGCCGTGCATCGTACTTCAAGTCCGAACCTACAGATATCCACCTTATGACAAATGCAATAAATAGACCAGTTATATAATAAAAAAAAGCAAGTGGACTTGAGTATGTGCAAATATAAATCTCATCATACCAGATCAAAAGTACTGCAAGAAGAAGAAACTTATCATAGAATCCAATCTCAACACCTGGTGCCTAATTTCAAGAGGCATGGCAACAAGCATCATGCAGCAGAAATGAACTTACAATGCTTTGTGTCTTCCATGATGCCAATTTTCCCATATAAGCCCCGCAATTGTTCGTCCTTTTCCAACACCAGCTCCATCTCCCATGAAAAAACCTGCCCTTGCACCACTTGAAAGATGCTGGGCATGTCTCTGTGTCAAAACTCAACCTTATGAGTGGAAGACAAGATAGTGGATAGGTAAATACGGTTTCTCTGGCATGCTCATCGAACATATCAGTTTACATGCCTCCTGCCCTCCTTAATAAAATGTGTTTGCAGATCAAGCCTCAAGTTTCTAATGGCACATTAAGCATGTATACCCATCAATAACTCTAGGAACAAGTAGCCCGAGCAGCCTAGGCCTCATCTTTCAGTCAACAAGCATAACAGCCTAGAACTATCATTCAGTTAGACTATGCAAGGTTTCATGCACCCTCCGGGTGAGCAAGGGGTATTAAGGTTTCATGCACCCTCAATCAGTTCCAGACATGGTAAGAAATATCAACGACACATATATCCAACAAGATAAAAATAAAAGGCTTGCAACATTATGGGTTTCTTAATGAGTATATAAGATTTTTGAAAACTATAAAAAGGTAGACAAATAATTTAAGATATATAAGACATATTAAAACCAATTTTTAAAAAAGGTAGAGAAAAAGAAAGATAACTATCCAATTTCCAACATATAGAATAGAAATAATGGTAAGTAACTAGCATATGAATATAGTTTTTGGGAGAACCAGAACACCTTTTCCAAACATTGTTCTGTAAAAAACATAGCTTGAATAATCACAACACTTTCAAACATCACCAGCCACTACAAGTGTGGTTCCAGAGCACCATGATGTGAAGTTTCCAGTGATGTATATGTAATTAACACTTAAGCTCGTAGTAAGTTAACAGTTTTCATTTACTTATGCTGATTAGAAAATTTAAATAATAGAAATGATATTCTCAAGCCCATCAGAGAAAAGCCAAATGTCAAATGAAAATCTGTTAAATTTTGCATCCTCAAAAATTTATGATCAGATGATTTCTTTTGAGTTCATATTGATATAATGGCTATCAAGCCAACTGGAGTGAACTTGATTTATTTTGTTCATCTGTACCACCAGATTAGATGAGCTTGGTGAATCATCGAAAACACACCTTCAGGAACCTTCGTCGTTTAATTACTGTAAAAGTCTTTGTGGACAACCAAACCAAAATGACACATTCAGTTTAGAATCAATATAGAATCATTGACAGAAGATGGAAGCGGGAACTCAATCATTTCATAACTCTAACATGCTCAATCTACGTTGGATAACCTATGCTTGATAAAAAAAAATTTGATTCAGTTGAAGAGTTTGCTTTACCAGGACTATATGCCTACAGATATTTCCATTCTGACAATTTTGTTAAGTACACCTTGAAGAACAAATGGAACCTCAATAAAGAAGGATGGGAATGAACAGAAAATGGGGAAAATTTGAAGGTGAAGAATTTGGAATGAACCTGGCAACTGTAGACTATCGTCTCTATCTGCAAACAAGATAATGATTTAGATTTAACAATCTGATCCTTGATTTTCAGCTCATACGTTGGATCTGGAGGCTGCACAGCTGACAATGAAGAGGTCTCCACAACTGGATCTGGATGAGGTGGGCCTATTGATAATTTAGAAGGCCGCTGGAGAACAAAGAATTGCTTTTAACTAAAAGGTTCAATTCTCTTAACAAAGAATTAAGAGAACATTAATTTCTCTTAATTGACCTAAGAATTAACATCGTGATGTTAAAAAAAACAAAAAGGAAAAGAACTGGTCCTGATTTAAATAAAATTGCATTGGCCTTGCTTTTGTTTGTGCAGATGCTTACATAGTCAGTAAATGTTTCTCCAGCAGTTCCACCCTCATCTTGTTCTCGCTCCATGTCTTCTGCTACCTGTGCTTTCAATATTTTGCTCACTATTAAGGATACGTCTATTTAATTCAGTAAAAAAAAGAACAATATTGAACTTTAGATGCAATTGATCCTTGTCATCAACAAGTACAAAAACCAGCAAAATAAAATTATAATCCTCTGAGTCAGTTATTCTTTAATATTCGAAAGTCCTTTTCAAAGGTCTGTTGCTATATTATTAAACAATCAGTCCATTAGCAAATGCAACAATTTAAACAATAGTAAATAACAACCTGTCAAACCAGCAACATTTTGAAATTTTAAACAATCATGAATCATGCTTTGGCGATAGTTAAATGCCTAGATCTGGAAACTTAATTATCAATCCTGCTTTCATCAGATAAATTCCTTTCATCCAAGCATCTTTGCCCAGTTAATAATAATTGAAATTCAGATAGCATTTACAGCATAAAAATTAGAATGTCCGGGACCATAGTTGACACCTCACAGAAGGCAAAAACCACTTAATATGCCTTACAAGGTAAAACAGACAAATGGACCACATAATCCCTCAGAAACAATTAAAAAAGCACCATTCGGTATTAAAAAGCAAGCACCAGTACTCAAAAGGCAATAATTTGCCAACAAGTATCACATATATGTTGGAGAGGACAACTTGTCTTCTAGATCATGTAATTTTTTTCCCTGCACAAGTGTATCTTAGACTTTCAACAAACCAAAATTAAATACTCAAAAGCCCAGTTGCTAATACCCCCAACATTTTCCAAATATTCCAAGATATTCATCTCTGTTATCATAACACTTCCACATTATTGTTAAAAGACTTGTCACTAAGATCATTCTCAAATATATCTCAGACAGATTTTTTTTTTAATTTTGCTTTTTTGAGAAAAATCTCTGAAATCAGACATTGTTTAACCATGTCTCTTAGGTCTGTACATACGATTGGAAAAAAAACCAAGAGGGCAGGTTAAAAATGCCTCCTTCCTCTTCACTCTTCCTGAAAAGAAAGAGAAAGGGGCCATTAGGCCAGTAACCTGTCCCATCTCTGGCATACATCAAACATGCCATTCTCTCTTTCTGAAAAAAAGAGAGGGGGGAAAGGAGGCCCCTCTCCCATGCCACTTTTATGACATAAGATAGGATTGCAGAGAAACAATGTTCCCTTCCCTCCCTCTTTCTTAAGAAAACATAATGTAGTCTCCCTCTCTCTCTCATAAGTGTCAAGGGGGGGTGCTATGCCATTCCATTTGCTTTTCACCAATTTTTAAATATTTAAATTTACTAGTGTTGAATCTGTGTTCCCCATCTTTATCTATGTGACATATTTTAAATTATTTATATTAAATTATTTAAATTTACTAATTAATAATTTAATTGAAGTCTCATTTATTCATTCATTTTATATCCCCAAATTTAAAATTGCAAACAATGTAATTAATCCTTTTGTACTAGTGTTGAATCTGTGTTCCCCATCTTCATCTATGTGACATATTTTCATTTTTCTCTCGCTGGATGGGAAGTGAAGGCAGGAACAATTATAATCCCTCAAGTATTGCTAATCTCACATCTCACTTGCTGAGAAGCGAACATGAAGGGACTGTCCCTTCTCTCCAGTCCAGGACAGGAAACATGACTACATAGAGTTCTCCTCCCACTGCTTGTTTTGCATTTTTTTTTTTTTTTTTTTTCGGGGGGGTCAGACGGGGACAGGGGGTGGTGGGGTGTTGGTTGCAGGATGAGCGGTTGGGATTGGAGTGTATGCACAGTTTCAGCACATTATTTTTTGTTAAAATTCATGGGTCACGTGTTTAAGAAATAAATCATGATTGTCTAACCCATCAAGTTTTCATGCATTTGAGCCATTGATCTTTTACACCCTTGATTTATCATTTATCTTGTTTTACATGGACATGATGAGAACCAAAATATGTAGTTTTCAAATACACTATGTAAATAACATTTATAAATATATTTTAATCATTTGATCGCTTAGTCAAACAGTTTTAAGGTGGGCAACATGATGCCACACCATCCAATCTCTCTCTCTCTCTCTCTCTCTCTCTCATATTACACACACACATACACACAAAGACAGGGAGAGAGATTGAAATGCTCCTTACCAAGATATGCCTATTTATGGTAATTCTTAATAGCTTTTGCAAATCTACCACTTCAGATGCATTTGTTATTCATCATTTGCTCAGAATAGACAAATGAACCCTATAGGAAACATGATTACCTTTTAGGCCACAATATTTACCAAAACTTCAGGCCATTGTCTTCCAAATTGGTATATCCCAACAAGAGTAGACAGATCAAACTACATAAGCTAATGTGTTTCTTCTGTAACTGAACCATGTAGACGTGATCTTATGACTCATTTAGAGAAGTTACCCATTTATGTCACATCAAAAAAACAGTGGCCGTTATTAGACCAAAAAAAAAACATGGTAAGAAATCAATACATTTTATAAAACCAGATCGAAATTAAGCATATCTTGTAACAAGTAAATAAATGTACACACACGCACCACAAACTCAAGTGTGACTTCTAATTGTTCTCAAGTATGCCTTACCAGATATCTCAACTGAAATTTATGAACAGTTTGAATTTTGAGGTGAAGTTAAATATCATAGACAAGTTTGCTATGGTACTTACGATCGACGCTTGAACCATATATTTTCTATGAAATCTTAGAACTTCCTAATGCCACAATAGGGCTGAAAATAAACCAAGTAGCTCATGGTTTGAATTAGTTCAACTTGCACAAAGTTCATCTGCACTTGGTTCAACAAGTTAATGAGAAGTGAGTAAGAGACAGCTCTGGGACTAATTAGCCAAGTAAAATCTGGTTGTGCTCATTCAAAGCTATGTCACATAGGTGCGGGGTGGGGGTGCGGGTACGGGTGCGGATGCTGGAGCGGCACATTTCAAAAAATTTAGGTGCGGCGGTGCGGCGAGGGTATTTATTATTATTATTATTAATTTATTATTATAATATATATATAATATATATGACAACAAATTGTCTATAAACCACAAAATTATCAAATAGAAAAATCAAAATTGCAAATGCAAATCATGATATCATTATCAATCATCAATTCAACAAGAAATATACTCTAGTTTTGAGTTCACAGTTCCATGGATGCACGAATTGACCATGGAAAAAACCAATGTGTTAAACTTGAGGAGAAACCACCTTCCTGTGCAGTTGGTTTGAATTTTGAACAAGTTTCGTAGACATAGACCTTTAGGGAAGGCTGGTCTGCGGAAAAAGAGAAGGCTGCATCGTGCATGAGCCTCTCAAAATTGTTCCAAATCTCTGAATACAGGGAAAATGGAAAATGGAAAACATATACAGTCTAAGAGCTCAGAGAAACAATCTAAGAGCGGCAGAGACAGACGAGACAGGACAGAGAGAAATCAAAATCGAGCGGCAAAGAGAGACGAGACAGAATAGAGAGAAATCAAAATCGGAGCGTGATATCAGAATCAAACAATAAAAAGAAAAAAACACACTGCTGCAAAGAGTGAGAGAGAGATTTTACCTTCGTTTACCTTCCTAAATGCAGCTTCATTCGTGAGTGAAGAAGAAGTGGAAAGATGTGAAAGAAGAATAGAGCAGGGGAGCAGTCTGATCGTTCTTTTGAGTACAACCACGGGCAATTAAACCATTTCACCGAAGACGGAGATGATGCCGCCGGTGGAGGACATAATCATTCAGTAGAAGATGGAGAGAGAGCAGCGGACGGAGACAGAGCAGCGGGAAGGGCACGAGATCATGCCTAAATTGATTTTTACATAAATAAAAATTTGAAAAAAAAACCCAAAAAATGGATGAAAATGTCCATGGTGCGGTTTGACAGTACCTGACTCACCTTTGACGCGAATGAAGTGCGCATCCAGAATTGGAAAAAATAGTCGGGTGCGGCAGACCGCACCCGACTCACTTTAAATGTCTCTGGGTGCGAATCCTGGTCGCACCCACGTCGCGTCGACGCGGGTGCGGGTCCAAAAACGCAACACTTGTGTGACATTGATTCAAAGTTAGCTCACTTAGGCTTGTTAGTGGCTAGTGCAATAACCTATTAACGAGCTAGTTGACTTGGATGTGTATGGGGGTCTAGACAGAACATTTTCAATGAGGAGCAGACATGCAGCAGAATAGAAAGGGTCACTAGAACTCCTAAAACAAATGTCACATATATCGTTTATGGGTATCATACAGCAAGGTATTTCTCAAGTATAATAAAGAAAACTATATTTCTTGGGAAAATCTCAGCAATTTTTTATATTAAAAAAAATTAAAAACCTTAAAAATTAGGTAAAAGTAAAATAAATAAAAAATTAATAAGGAGATATTGAAAATGACTAGATAAACATGATAGGTTGTTGGTGAAAAATAGTATAGATTAAATAATAGTCATGTGTAGGATTACGATGTAATAAATTTTGTTGGTCCCCATGCTAAACCCAATTTACTTAGCTGCATGATGTAAAGGATGAGTGAGTTAATGCCATGGGATTCGGGTTTCATGAATTGAGGAGAACGTGGGCTCTCTCTCTCTCTTCTTTATTGCGTCTAATTTTCTGGTTAACCATCTCCCTTTTCTTTATTACATCTGTTACTACTTAATCTCCATTATTACATGCACCTTTCAGCTCTCTCTCATATTTCATATGCCTAATTTTCTGAATAGAAACTAAAAAATATCTCACGTGCAATAAAAGAATGCAAAAAAATAGTAAAAAACCTTTCTTTTCATGCTTTTTATTTTCTGGCACCTTTTTCAAAAAGATGTGTTTTACTGGCATTCTTTTGGCTAATTCGCATTTAAGATCTAACATATTCATTGTTTCTTTTTGAATAAAACACAATATTTGTGACAGTGTGTAAAACAATGAAAACAATTCTAAAGGTAATCATTTCAGAAAAAATGTTTGAAAGTATCATAGTTTTGTGAAAGAAGATAGAATGCAGCTAGACATGTACCTATTTTCTAGTCAGCTGCAGAGTGCAATCAATTTACTGGTTGAAGTGCAGATATGATCATTGACTGCTATCCTAGATGTGCTAGTGGCTATAAGTTTTATGGATGGATATGAACGAGTACCACGGCTAGAGTAAATATCACCATTCACCATCTAGTCTTAACTCTTAACCTATCATTCTTAGTCTCATAATAGAGGAAGACCAGCCTCGAAGCATCTATTGGACACTTTGTCATGGCATTGTAGCCTTTTCTTCTTCCCTGTTCACTTCCTCTAATCATCTTCAAAGTTTAAAGAGTACAGATCCAACAACTTGACAAAACGCTAGATCTTGTCATATCAACATGACTAACACTTATAACTGGTGTTTCTCGTTCATTCCTTTTTGTTGTTCTTTTATTTCACCTCATTATTATGTTTCTACTACATCGTTTGCCCCTGTTCTCACTTATTTCCTCTTGGCCCGCTTTCTTTGTCTATTTCTATTTTTCCAGGCTTGCCACAAATTTAAGCCATAAAAACCCATAATGGAGCACCACTACTGTACTTGTGTATGTATATTAGTGGTGCATGTGCAAGTGTGCAGTGGCTATGTGCTTTTACTTTATAGCTATACAGACAAGATCCCAAAAATACATGCATGCAAAAAGTATGTCTTTTTGTGGCTTAAAATTGTGGCAGGCATGGGAAGCACTAATGTATTTGTATATGTGTATGTGTGTCCATGGGTTGACAGGATTATGTCTGTGTCTCCACTGTTTCTTATATTGTAGTGATAAATGGCAGAGAGGGGAGGTTTTTTTGTAGCCATCGGGGACTTGGTCAAGGTGATCCCCTCTTACCATATCTTTCCTTACCATAGTTGAAATATTTATTTGTAAACTCAAGTGTGAAGTAGCCACCAACTGTATTCAAGTTCCTAAATTAAGAGCTATGATATGAGGTCACTTTCTCCTATTTTGGCATATGTTGATGACATTATTTGTTTTTGCAAAGCAAAGTCTACTGTAGTGATTAATCTGCAACAGTCTTTATGAGCTTTTGAAGCAAATGCAAGTATGAAAATTAATGATGACAAGACCATAATCATTCAATTTAAAGTTTCAGGCAAAGTTCTTCATCATATTCTTACTTGCATGAGATAGCAGGTGAAAGGACTCCCATTCTCCCACCTTCGTCTCCCAATGTCTGTAGGGGCTATCAAAGAAGAGTATTGTCAACCTCTTCTTCAAAACGCTATCTTATGTTGGAAGACTTTGCCTTGTTAAGGTTGCCACTTTACAAATTATTGATTATCAGGTTCGTGCTTTTAGGCTGCCCATGGGAACCTTATCAAAATTGACGAGTCAAATAGCAAGTTTCATTTGGGGTGACTCTGAATAATCCCATCATTTTCATCTTATAAGTTGGGAAGATTTGTGTTTTCCTACAAAAAAGGGAGGTTGCAACCTCAAGGACCTTCCAATGCTCAAATCGCACACATATGATCCAACTAGCAGCCAGGGCTGCTACGTTGGGATCTTCCCTTTGGGCGATGACAATAAGAGATAAATATTTGTCCAGATCCAGACTTTGAGTGGCTAAAGTTTCTAGTCGAATTTCTTGGTCTTGGAAGGGCATTTTGTGCGGATTGTAAGAAGTGGCCCATCTAACCCCATGGCATTTGGGGAATGGTGAACTAATTCAGTTTTCCAAAGAGCATTGTGGGCTTTGTAATAATAAAGTTTCTCCAGACTATATTTTCTGCTCCTTTTGTGAGTAGAAGAATATCATCTCCTTGAATTGAACACCTTCTCACAAATTCTCTCAATGCACAGCAGGTTGTCAGGCTCATGTGGGGCCAAAGGGAGGTTCAACAAATGAGTTGCAGTGGCATCTATGATGTATGGAGGAGCCCAAGAATTCTTAACTATGGTCTACTAAAGCTCCTCCTAGTTCCAAATGGTTTCTTTTCCCGTTTGTGAAAATTGCCTGTTGACCGTCATGGCATCCCGCTACCTAATCGATGCATACTATGTGAGATAAACGAGGAATCAGTGTCACACATCCTTATACACAGCAATTTTAGAAAAGAGATATGGAGACATGTCTTTTATAGATTTAAGACAAAAATGCCAGTAGTGGATAATTTCCAGGACTTACCTAAGAAAAGGACCACTACCTCTTTCAACACAGGCTGGATGGCCGATGCTTGGCTCCTAATTCCCCCTCTTCTTGTAGGTAAAGTCTGGAAATGCAGGAAGTCTAGACAGCATCCGGGAACTTATGTTATTGTAATTCAACAGGCTGGACCTTCATTTGGTTGGATGTAAAGTCAATATTACTCTCTTCAGGTGTTTCTTCCTCAGGTGGAGCTTACTCAAAACTTGACCAACTTGACGTTTGGTTAACCACTAATATTGTTCCAGGTCACTGGCAAATTATTGTAGATACTCACTATTCCCTCTAGATTTCCTCTGTTGTAGGGTGCAAAGCAAGGAAGACTGACTTTGCAATTTTGAACAACAATAGTGTTCCCCTTAAGGTCAGCCTCTACTGCTGGTTTCTAACAAATCATGGTCTTATTGATAGACTGTTGCAGTGGGTTCCTCACATCCAACTTGGAGTTACTATTTCTATAAGCCCCACTAAATGGTGCAACCTTCTCAGCAAAGCCATCAGGGCTCCTTCTGACTTGCAATCTAGGAATTTCTTGTTACTAACCTACATAACTTTTGTCCATATTCCATGTTGTAACCCCATTTTTGAGGTGGCTGCTCTACTTCTTAGGTTTGTTCATTGACTAGGTAGTTGTTTTGGGATTCATTTCCTGATGTTTAAGGGATGCTCTTACCACCTTTGGTATATGTAAATGTGCAGTAAAATTTTGGGGCAAACCTCAGCAGGGTTGCAGTGGAAAGTCCAAACACTATACGCATGCAAGCACACGTCCTTTTCTGCAAGCTCGGACTCCATAGTGTTCTCACGTAAACAAGATAACCTTATCTGTTGAGTCTACCCAACTTTTCGCAAAGTGTAAACTGTAAAGAAGGTTGGATCCTTTTGTTCTAACTTAAAAACTAGATAATCAGGGTGACTTTCCAGGACCTTAATCTATCAATCAATTTTTCCAGATGTCACCAAAAGCAACTTCCAGGTTCCTTGCTATTTGCCCAGTCTTACTAATTCCTTGTCCCTATATGCATTTCAGAGTACCGCAATTGGATAGTCAAGAAGTGTAACATTTTACTAGTATTTTGTTTTATCTTTCCCCTATTCGAGGTGGCAGTAAGAAATTTGTGAACAAAATAGAGGATGAGAACAGGTCATCCTGTTAAAACTGCATTATGTGTCAGCTAAGAGAGGGGCAATAACTGTAATTGGAAATCTACAAGTATGACTGCAGACGAATTGTTGAGAAACCCACTATATTCAAGGCCCCATGTTTGAGACAGACTGCATCCCATAAACTAATATAAATAACTCACTCTGATCCCAAGTCAAATGTCACAATGTTTAGAAGCTCTCTCTTTGCTAGTTTATATCTAACCAAGGATGCCAGTGTGCAGGAATAACAAACGTATTCACACGGAGATCTATGCGCAAGATGTGAAGACCCTGTTAATCATTTAATTCAATCAAGTAACTGGTTCTCCACTTAGGTGGTCAATAACAGCTATGAATAAGAGTAAAAGACTAAAAGTACATATCTACATGCAGGCGCTCACTGGGGAAGCCAATTAAATTCAAGTCCCAAGTTTCAATCAAAACATGGCCTTACGTTGCTAGACTGTTCATCTCTAACCAGGCATATTGTTGTACAGAAAAATGCAATGTTATTCTTGTGTAGTTATGTGTAAATTATAAAGTAATCATGTGAACTATTCAATTCATCCAGATGGCTATCCACGTATTTTTCGTTAGTGAAGTTCGTGAAGCTGGTCTGTGTACAAAACCGACGAGGCAATTGTCTACCAATGAGAAATATAGTTGGAACGACTTCGCATATTATCTCTTCACGTCAGCAAACAGTTAGCAGATTATGAATTGTTTTGCTCCTGCCAAAAGCTTACAATCGATATCAATTTCTAGTCAAGCCAGTTTTTATTATAGGAACGGGCAAGACGAGCATAAGCTAAGTTAATTCCAATCAAGCAGGTGATGGAAATGGAATGCAACACGAAAAAGAGAAAAAAAGTCAGATTCAGAGTCAACAGCGATCCTGAACGAGCAAAACAGAACCGACCTGAAATATCAACCCGAAGAAACAACCAAATTGAAAGGCGAAAGAGACTAAGAAAGGAACCTCATTGACTTCTTCAGCAGGATCTTCGCCGAAGGCCGGCAGCATCAATGGGTGGTTGGCCATGGAGGAGAGGTAATGCTGGAGCTTGGTAAGGTCAACGGCCAGGTCGACACCGCACTGTGGGCAGGCAAATCGGGCTAGCCCGTGAGGGACGTTGAGGAGGGCTTTGCAGTGGGCGCAGGGAAGCTGGATCTTCGTCGGGTCGATGCCCTGTGGCGCGGCGCCGGCAGCAGCGGCAGAGCCGCGGCCGCCCTTGGACAGGAGCTCAGGCGGGAGCATCTGAGGGAGCTTGCACCTGGGGCAGCTAAACTCATTGATCCCCGCGGGAACGTTCAGGATTTCCCGGCAGCCGGAACACCGTACCTGACATCCGAGCCCCGCGCCAGACGGAGATGGGGAGCTCACCATTCTCTCTCCCTCTCTCTTTCCTCCCTCTCCTGACAGGATGGCGGGAGTTGCAGGAAGAAAATGGGGAAATTTTAGACGAGGGAGACGTCGAGAGGGCCAGACCGAGTCTTTCCTCTTTTTCAACCTATACGCTCCCCCATCCTCTTGTAATGACGGTGAACACGTGATTACGCGAACATGAATGCGGGCCCTGCTTTGACGCCACCTCTAATTCTTAGAAGGAATTATACTTCATCCTGAACGTGGCAGAAGGCCGCTTGTTGACTTGTTTTGAGAGCTACCTTTTGAAAAATGCCAAGTGTCACTGTGGGAGAGGGTAGGCTGCCTTCGAAGAATTGAAAGTTCATCACCCATTTCGAGAAGTGTCGCTAATGAAGCTCATGATCACGAAGGCATGAGAAGGAAAGAACATTCTACTGATAAAGTTTAGTACCTCAGATACATAAGAAATTCGGAGAATTCCGACTTCATTTTCGAAGATAAGGTAGTTAACATCATGTTCATGTCAAAACGAGACTGCGATCTTAAGTTTCTTAGCAAACTCTTGCTTCGTTAACTCTAAACATAGCCATCTATACAATGTAATGTTAAATAAGATGCTATGAAATTATTGTGCTCTTCAATCAGATGTTCATGAATCATATGTTTGAGTAATGTCGTGCATTCATTTAGGATATATGATATGACTATAGATGTTTTAGATTCAGCAAGTGCTTGACATAGACAAACTTATATGAACACATGTTTTAAGAGCACAACGTTCTTATCAAGTACCCTAGGAGGTTTCAAGTTCACATTGAATTCAATCTTCACCAAATTCGACTTTGTGTCTTACCACATTCGGATTTGAGCTCCAATTGACACCCTGACCATATGTTGAGCTTGATCTTTCGTCCAATCCCAGTCTGGAACGGGCGCATGCTAATTTCCAATGCAATTGGTAATCAGGTTTGAATTGTTTTACTTCCATATCTGAACAATGAAATCAAAATCGAATGAATAATACATCTAATCTATTTATATTCCTACTTGAGTGCTGCGTGGTAAGCGTGTCTAATTGAATTAGACATAGTGGCAGACTTTCGTGACTTTTTACTTGATATCCATCTAAATGAAGTTTTAAAAAAGCAAATGTTAGAAGGAAAATTCACACACACACACACACACACACACATATATATATATATATATATATATATATATATGGCAGCCACGGCAGTGTTGGGTGTGGGCTACTAGGCCACAACAAACTCATTAAAATTTTCATTGAAAGACTTAAAATCACAACATGATAACTAAAAAATTTAGCTACTCCAGGCCTAAGTTGGTGACTCAAGTGTCCTTCAACCAGAAAATCCTAGCTCCGCCATGAGCCACGGCCCAACTCACTATAACAACACGTTTGCTCTTACTTTTAATGCATTTGTTATAACCTAACTTATTTTGTGACATCATGGATATGACATTTCCCCAAAACAAATCCCCTCATTGGAGGATATTTTAATAAACCTTCAACACACGAAAATATATTTGCAGAAAGCCATGGAGAGATCATAATTCATTGCCCGTGTTAAAAACAGGGATAAGGATGATGCCCACTACACTAGCTAGTAGGAATGTGTTTGAATGGTGGGGAAAGTGATCTGAAACGTGTGTTCATAACATGTTTGAGAGCGTCCCGCGACATCTTCCAATACCATTTTCTTGTGACGATTTCAAACATTTTGTCTCCTCCTGAAGGTGCGACAGAAAGAGGGTGAGTGTATACCTAGATAAAAAATTTGTCTCTCTTTCAATTGTCATGCTGAACTTCTGGGGCGCCGGTGTTCGAGATCAGGCTCAATGTGGAGGATCACGTGGAAACGTTTGGTCTTCACATGTACCAGAGCAAATGGATTGGCTACGGTATAAGGGTTTTCCAAATCACAGGGCACCATATCCTTATTAGATCCCTTCAATGTCGACAATGTTCGTTCTGTATGGTCCATGTTCTGTTCTTCTTCCTTCATTTTTTTCGGAAAGCCTGTTCTCATCCTGTATCATTTGCTCCCGGACCTCTGGGTGACCTTGAGCCATAGTTGGCAAACTCGCTAATCCATGTCAGCTAAGATCATCCATTTACTGAGCCAGAATCATTTAATTACATGTTTTTTTTTGTCGTGCATTGCTGAATGTTGAGTTTGTTATTTTTTGAATCGATGAATATTACAAACTGTACTAAATGTACATAAATAATCATATTCAGATTTAATTGATGAAAAATCAAACGTGAAGTCCTGATAAACTTACTTTCCTCATAAATTTATAGAAAAAATATACTATAAAAAATGATAACCTTACCCAGCAGAACCATCAAATAAACTCTTTGACATGGTGACACAGTCTTCACTTGATCTGAGTCAGAGTCATGAGTTTGTCAACTGTGGTTTGAGCTGATCATGTTGAGGATATCACAGAGGGTTTGTTTTGTACCTGGTTCATGATCGACTTTCGCAACCATTGTCATGCGGCCGTGAATCTGCATCAGAGGCCTGCTGTTGACAATAACTTGCTCATTCCTTAATAGCAAATTGTGCAAGTTGATGGCCATTATAGTTTGTTACAGTCAATTTGCATGGGTTGTGATACTGCTTAAAAGACAACAAGCAATTTTAGGCTTCATCAGAGTCAATTCAACCCTAATAAGAACATGGTTAGTTGCATGCCAAAGTCAGGTCCTACCAAACAAGCCTCACATGGGCTGCATAAAAGAGCTACCGGCTTCGTATATGTGGAGTACGAAGGGACGGCGTCTCACACAATTTCACATGTTCTATTGGGACATAGGATACTAGATGGAGTACAGTCTGTAGAAAACCTACAAAGCACATGGTTACAAATTATTCTGTTTTTTTACCGAGTAGACGGTAGCAGAACATAGAGAGGGGCTTTAATATATACCCTACAATTTAATGAGATGAATGGCAGTTTAAGTATTACACTGCACACATGCACGAGTCTGAATTTATTATTAAGACAGACATGGAATTAAACATGGACAAGTTACCAAATCATTCCGCCAACTTCGAAATAAGAAGTCACTTCCTAATTTCAGCATTAAAATCTATTGATTCACCATTAACTACAAGGGGGTCAAATAAAATGGTAGTAGGACTACGATAAGTAATATCATACATCAAATACATTTTACCATCACCGCATTTAGAGGAGGAGGCTCGTAAACCCTTATATGATACTTTGCCTCTTCATGCAGAATTGCATCCGAGGATGCTTCTAGTCACATTACTACCGTGTCACGATGGCCATGTAGAGAAACGGCAGCATCACATGTCACTTCTAGTGCATCTGTTGTCTGCGTGCATGTGCAGGAAACTAAGTAATCAAACAGCCAACTCAGTTTCAATCAAGAATTAGATTACGTATACAAGTAATTTTTTTATTCAAAAGCATGCTTACTTTGCTGAATTTTACAAAGTGAGATACATCAGTGGTTTTCCTGACCACTCAAATATAAAAGTTACAATTGAGAAAAGGGGATGATAAACACCGGCGATACAGGCTGCAAGTCCCAATTAAGAAGGAACCCTTCGGCACATAAAGGCTTCGAAACAGCATGAAGAGAAATCGCACAAACAAATCCTTAACTCCATAAATTAAGATTTAGCTACTTAACCATAAATGAGCTTTTGCAACTACAGCCACCAACGGCACTTGGGTTTGTCGTCACCTGAAAGGAAAAAAGAAGAAATAAAGCAAGTAAAACACAAGTAGATCATGTGCACAATGCATCAGGACATCATTCAGCAGATAAAGCTTCATTTTTCAAACTAATGCCAAACCACATTCAACATTATTCTTGACAAAGCACAAAAAGTAGGTTCCCACCTACAACCATAACTAGTTGAGAGAGAATTCTGCATCCTCTTAACATACTAATGCATTGGCTAATCTCTGTGCCTGTCAGGACAACTGAAAGATTCTTCAACACCCCTTCTCAATCACTTTTAGGATCTAGAGCTATATGTTCACAACCTTCTCTTCCAAATCCACTTAATCATGTAGTGCTACCTTGGAAGTTGGAACTCTATCTCAGACACCTTCTCACTCTCTCTCGCAGGTGTATGAATGCACACACATAAACAGATATTAGTGGTGTCATCTCACACATGTGGAGGCAGGATTAATAGGTTGCTTTTTTTTTTCCGACTTCAAAAGATATCCCTGCACTGTTTCCATTTATTTTAAAACTCAAGTCAGTAAGGATTTTGTGATGCAAACATGGCTGATGATGCATTCAATGTCCTGATGCGAGCCAACAAAAGAACACCATGATTAGTAAGGAAAGCACTTTTCCCTTAAACTGGCATCTGATTGGGGCAATTTTCTCATCTTGAACTGTCAAATCATAAAAGTAACCAGGCACTTTCTCATCTTGAACAGGAAATAGTAGAAGTGATTGTGCCAAGCCATCAACAACCACAATCAATGATGCAAGTAATCAAGCGAGCAATAAGTTATCAAATAAAGTACCTCCTTGTAAAATCCGACCAAAGCACAGGCAACTTGTGAGCATGTTCATGTCATCTAAGATAATTGAAAAATGGTGCTTATATATCTTATTACTTGAGACATAGACGACACTCATGTAAGGTCCACCAAAATTGAATATCTTAAAAGACCATAATCCAAATTCTAAACCCAATTTGAACAGTACTAGGGTCATTAGAAGGGGAAGGGGGGAGCATGCCTTGAGATGCCCATGAAATCTCCTTATTTTTTATTACCTCAAACGATTACCTTTTTTATAAGAAGAGGACCATTAGGCATTAAGTTGGATACAGGAATGCCAAGTTTAATGGCTTGTTGAAGATTAATGTAACACCAGCCACACTTAATTTGGATAAATGAGCCGCATGGCAAGTTCAGATCTTATTCATTGGCAGATTCAAGCCTGAAACTACTTAACAAACCCAGTCTAAGCTTGAACAAGCCAAACTTGGTATGAGACCTGGACAAGAGTTGGGTTTTGCAGAACCCTAGGCTAAAAGATCTAGTTTATTGTACCACAAACAGTCTTTTGGTGAACTGTGGTACAAAAGTTTACATGCTGAACTGTAGTATACAAGTTTACTTCCAAATGCTAGCCATTCATCTTCCCACTTCTGCTTAACCATGTTTAGTCATGCAAAATTGCACGTCATAGAAACTCAAGTCCTAACCAAAACAATAGTGAGAACACAAGATCTAAAGTATATTATCAATACTAACTGCTCGAACTGAGAGGTTCACTTATCCATGTCAAGATGCATTTATAAAGTTTCAGATGTTGCAAGACCACCATAAATTTCTTTCTATAGAAAGACAAAAAGATGGACAAATTGTATGACTGTGTTTATCTCCTTTGTTTTTAACCTTATCCTAAGAAGAAGAACTAAGGATTTCTAGGTACTCTTCTATTCATTTTCATCCACCCTTGACACAAGCCTGCATATCAGTGTAATAAAATGGTTTCACTTAGCCTACTTCATGCACAAAATGAGAAATGAAAAATATAAAGAGGCTTCTCAAACTAGGAAGTGAAAACCACAAATTTTGACTCAACTGTTCTCTCTCCTGATTGACCCTCTTGTTTTACCTTTCAAATGAGAATGCATGACATTTCCCCTCCCTTTCCACATCTTGAATTCAGGTAAGGTAAAAAATTAGGGTTTTTCATACATTAAATGGATTCATTGAAGATCATTAAATCGATAGCACACTGTCATAACCAAATGAGGAAAAAAGTAAGATATTAAGATGCTGTCTGTAGCAAAACACATGGAAGCACGTTCCACCATGCAAGTTTAGTAGATATTTATATAGGAGTCATTTCTTAATCTGCAGTAAATAGTCATAGATAAATATGCCATCCGGATTTGTCCATCTATGTTGCATGTAAATAGTTACAAGTGGACAGTAACACAACAGATAATATGAAATACATCAGATCCTGGAACCTAGAATTATCAAACACAATAAAATTCTGCAACAATTTGGGCTAGAAGAGTGAACGAACCAGGAAAGCAGACCGGATGAGCTCCTCTACATAGTCAACAGTAGCACCCTTAACAAAGTCATATGAGATGTTATCGACCACCAATTTCATACCATCCTTCTCGAAAGTTCTGCATCAGAGACATTGGATGAGAAATAAAATGACGGCCCTTGAAACGGCAAAGCTATCTTTTGATGGACATTCTTTATTCTAACAGATGAACACTGTAATACATTTTGATCGTAATACATAAGCACTATATCATAATTTGGCGTCTGTGTGCATGCCAGCATGTATGCTTGCATGTAAACGTGATTAGCTGAGATACAGATCTGCATTGGATAACAAGAATGCAGACAGAGCTACATGCTAGGTGTTCTGCTGAATGAGAAAACATAACAGGTACAAAGTTCCAATAACTTCCTGGTTAGTGTAGCATCAGCAGTTCACTAGAAAGCCAAACAAGGAAATTTGTGGCTAGAGTGGTGTTGCACATGCGACACTAGGTAAACTAATATTAATCTTGTGCATCGATTAGTTGCAAGACTAGGTAAACTGATATCGATCTTGCACATCGATTAGTGAGAAAAACTTCATTCACCCTGCTTCTTTATTCATCGGAAAAACCGATTCCTTACTTTTACATTTTCTGTTGGATTTGACCATCCAAATGTGATCAACATGCTTAGGTAGAGAACTGCTGCACTTTAATCACATGATCTGATCATGTAGAATGTCTATAGGCTTTTCCATGGGCTTAAAAATTTTGACAGCCTGCGATGCATCAACTTTTCATTCCTTGAAGAATTATATTTTTACATTGGAAAAGCATAATCCATGGGCCAATCTCTGCTAATTAGTGAAGGTGAGCATTCACATTCGTAATCACAACCTGGTCTTATGAGTTTCAACTACAATCATGCAATAATTTGAAAATACCTCCAATAACATTGCCAATTTGAAGCTTCCCCATAATAATTGGAAGTTCTTGCATGACATTTAACATATCGTTCCAAATTATTATTGCAGTAATATCATGATATTATGACTTAATTTATGAAACAATACTTGAAAAGATGTTTTTTACACATTTTGAGCATAACAGGTCCCCCGGTTTATTTGCTTGATGTTTGAAAACCTTTGTAATGTCTTTTTCTCTTATGTGTGTGGAAGCAGAACTACCAATATATCATATTTATTCTATACCCGCTTTGAAAATTTTTATGAATTTTTATTTTTAATTCTTCTGGGAATTTCCTGAGGAAAGCCAATTTTAGAAATAAAGTCTGGAGGAAAACCAACTCGAGGAATTGTCAAGAACAATGTCAGTAACTTCAGTTTCAACTTTTAACTATGCACATGAACCGGAAATGACTAATTCATGTCTTCCTTATTTAAACAAACTCAAATATAAAAAATACGAAAGACACTGCATTAAATGCTTTTATCAAGTTAATGTCTGATGTTATATCGAACGCATCTTCTTTGCTATTGCATCTTGTGCTATAAACACTATCACGTGCATGACTACGTGCTCTTGAGCATTCCTAAATGCACATTGTTAATCGACATTTACTTGTAACTACCCTACCCTGTAAAGGAAAGGAAGACCTAGTACCCCCAGCTCGATTGCCTTCACGAGCTTGAAATAGAATGGGAATACAAGAAGATGAGCTTCTAAATTTTAAATTTGAAGGAACAGGAGGTACCTGTCATCAGGGTTTTTCTTGTCATCAAGGAGGAAAACATACTGAAATCCCGAACACCCACCAGTCTCAATACTTAGACGAAGCATTTTACCGTCCACTAGCTCGCCCTTGGCATGCAGCTCTTTCAATCTCTGGAAGTATGCCGAACTTGCGTGTTAGAAATTGAAATAACGAAATGAACGCAACAAGAGAAAAAAAATTGACGAGTAAAAAAAGGACCTCAAGAAAATAATCCTCTTAGCAACGCATGGCTGCAAAGAGTTGCAATTTCGATTAGCTTACGGAGAACATTAGTAAATAAGCAACACACAAATTCAGAGTTCCCCTAACTTCCACGAAGTCTCCCGCATAACTGTGAAAACGATGGCCGCAAACTAATTCAATGACCAAAAATCGGTTTCCAATTTTACAGGGCACTTTTTTTGCAATAGAAGGCAAAAGAAAGTGGTTGGCAGCGGGAAGATAATTCAAAGGCTGAAACACAAGAATTGAACGGTGAAACGAACGGCAAGCGAGATTTGAAGCCTACTCGAACACAGTTGTCTGTAAGGTGGATAGCGTCGGAAGAGTCTTCCGGGATGGTGGAGGTGGCGGTGGCGCTACAGAAGGCCCTTAATGTCGGTTGCAGAAAGAGCACAGCGGGATTGGCGAGCGTAGATGACGATGGATCGGTCGATCTCAAAAGACGTGGCGCAAGCCGGCGAAGCAGAGACGATGACATCCCTCCTCCCTCGTTCTCTTGCTCTGTGCACGCTTGCTTAATGACTTCGACGAGTCTGGCCCTGATAAAACTGGTCCGTAATCGGATCAGAATCGAAGAACTTTCACAGGCCGCCCGATCCATATTCAATATTTTTTTTCAAAGTTTATTGTATAATAAAAGATTTTCATTTTGTTTTTTTTTTTTTTTTAACTCAAATAGAGCTTCATCTCCTCAATTCAGCGTTGTAAAAATTGGTTATTATGAATCTGCCAAAAAAAAAAGGTAAAATCAACCATTTGTTGAAAGGGTAAATAGAAAATTACATGAATTATTCCTAAAATATTTAAAAATTGTCCCGTGGCATTGAATCAAACATGTTTGCTATCAATTTTGATGTAGATTGGTTAATTCATACTAGAATTGGAGGGATATAGGATTAAATGCCCTTATATAAGGAGGGTGATTTGTGCCTCACGCCATTTCACTTTGAGATGGTGAAACGACTCTCGAAAGAAACCCTAGACTCTAAAGGGATGAGGAAGAGAGAGGCTTCGACCTTCACTTGAGCAATGATATTAGCTTTTCTATTCATACAAACCAATAAAGATAATGTACCTTAAATATATAAGGAGTTGGGAGGAAACTTTAGCTTTCTATGAGGCAATGAGTCTCCCTCGTGCACCGGAAGAAAGGGATTCCCCCATTTGACATCAGAGGAAAGGAGAGGATAAATCTATGGCTCCCCTTGCATAGATATCTTCAAAACGATGGACACTTCAATGGTAAACAATTGACTTATTCCTCCATATGTGGAGTCCGTCTATTACACTAGAGATCAGTCGAATCACATTCCTAAACAAGACAAATCATTAGTCACAATGACAGTAAGCCAGAAAGTTGAAAAAAATAGTATTGCAGGAAGTTATATCAAAGAAATAAACTGATGAACAAAACTAAAAGAGCCATTATCAACTTGTAGGTATCTCAGCATGCCTTTTTGCTGTTGTTCAAAATTGTGCCGGATTTCCAATATCATGTTATTAATGCAAGTTTAAAACTTGTTGGGTAAGTAAGAAGAGTATTTTGTCCTACCAGCCAACAAAAGGGCCGAAACCTTCACCATTTCCACCATTCGTGGTCTGCTTTTGGTGCCATTGATAAGGCGCCATATATATGCCTCAGCTTAATCAGTCATCCTCTTTTACAACACAGGAAGTTGGTGCCTTAGTGATTCGAAACATACGGAAACTGACTGCCTAGCAGTCCCAACCCTACCTATTGTGTCAACCCCTTCGGAGATAGTGCATGTTCAAGACTTGATCTTAATGATTTTACAATGGGAGATGGTTACCCAAACGGTTGGACATACCTACGAGTTCACTTGGTTAGGAGATGTGGAGACAAAGAGGCATTAGCAACACAACAACAAATATGAGATTGTCTAAGATCCATTGGCCCCTGGGAACTTCTCTATAGTTTCCAGCAAGTTCAATAGTCTAGTTTTTGTATCTTTGTTTTGTTTCTCATTGTTCTAGGATCAAATTTAGGTTGTCTAGGATATGTAGGGCATGTTTAGAATCTTGTTCACTCAAAAAACTATAAACTTTTACTTGATAAAAATCAGATCTTAGCATTTTATTTCCAAACTTATTGCATAATGTTGTCGAGTTAAAATATCACATAATCTGTAGGTTCTTCTTTTTAATCAAAGTTGAGTTTTTTCTATTAAATGACTACTTTTAGAAGTTCCATGAGAAAGAAAGCTTAAAGATCCAAATTATTGATTGCGTTTTAAAAAACTATAAGAGATTTTTTGGAAAAATTCCATAGCGATTGGAAAATTGTGATGCACATTATTTTATTGTTTCACTAGTGTCATGTTACTTCTTAAGTGGGCCAAGATTTGACTACAAATGAGATATAAGTAAACTATATTTTACCACTAATGATGCATGAAATACATTATATTCTTCTCATAATATATATATATATATATATCCATTGTTTAGTATTTTTACACTCATGTTTATGCAGTTCAAATTCATTAAAATCAAAGTTAGAGCAGACATTTTGAAGCAAAAACAATGAAGTAAGGGTTTTAGGGGCAAAACAATTATTTTTCTTAGGGCCATCCCAAATCTAATGGTGCGTGAAATTCACAATTGAAATACCAAAATTGCCCTTTGTGGGACCTTAACCTCATTTCTGCAATTGCTTTAGCGTTTTAAGGCAAATTACAAATTCATTTTTGAAAGAAGAGTGATTTTGAACAAATGAAAGTTCTAAATTGGGGTTTTCACCTATAAAACCACCCTTGGAGGATGTGGAATGGTCTCCTTGTACAAATTTCGAACCACATGTCCTTGCATTTTCCCATTTTTCTAACTTGAATTGCAAATCAAATTACATCTCCCTTCTCATGGAAAAAACAAAATCTTGTCTAGTGTTTCTTTTCTAAACTCTTAGGATGCGTTTGGATACATGGTTAAAATGGTGTTTTGGAAGTAATATATTGTTTTTCCTCCAAAACGTCGTAATGGGTATGTTTGCATGTTTTGTGAAAGCATCATTTTTGCAATTCTAGTAAAAAAACCCGCCTACCAAATTTTTCACTCAAAAACAATGTTTTGATGGGGCCAAACTGAAGATGAGGCAGGTCACGACTTGCTCTGGAGAGGATGGAGACAATGATAGACAAAATCTATGGTGGATCAAGATGGGGACGAAGATGGACATCCACAAGGAAGCTAGTTTCAATGACTTTAGGGCAACATTTAGACCATCATTTGATGCTAAAGTGTATGCATTAATCTGGCATACTTTGTTTTGAAGTGCATCACCATCTCTATTTTGCTCAATGACCTCACCATGTAGGACTTCGACCAGGTCGACCTCTCATCATTTTAGTGTCTTGTCTCATTCATACTCATCTTTTTTAGAGGGGCGAGATGTTGAAATTGAGGGTTTACTTATTTACCGATTAATGTCTTTTGAGCTTTCGATGGTGGATGTGCCCAAAGTTATGAGAACAACATTATGGTTTGCCCTCAATTTATGGGGTGAAAAGGTTTGAAGTTATTCCTTTAGTTTCAAGAAATAATTAAATAGAAAATCTTAAAAAATTTTCATTACCATTTTGTATTATACATTTCTATGTTTCATGTGATGGAGAGAAATTTCTTCATGCATATACAAAAACGAATATGCTCTAAACATGATCATGTTCATGCTAAAACATTGAATCAAAGCTTTAACTGTAGTACCTGAATTCATCTGAACAACTAGACAGTGATATCGCAGTAGGATCTTTCAGGGTCTTTGCGGAACACATGCAGTTTCTCTCAGATGGGGAAGAGACAACCCTAGAAAGCGATGTTTCAAGCAACCGTGCAGGACCCCAGTGACCACTACCCATTTATGTTATGATCAATTACAGATTCAACCAATCAAAGAATCTATAATTGCGTACATGTATCTATACATTATAAAATACCTCATACCATATTAAATGATGCGATATCCCAAAACACAATCACTTAAGTGGATATTTACATTAAGACAGCCACAATGTTTAAAATTCCTCATTGACATATGTTGACCCATCAAATGATCTTTACAATCTCCCACTTGGGCCAAATATGTCTTTATACATTCAGACATTACATAAAACCTTAGGAGCTCATAACTGCTATCTTATTAAACGTAATCTTTACCAATCTCGTCCATGATCATATCAATACAGAACCAAAGTGGCTTTCGCTATATTAAAATTAGCCAAACTTTCAATGATCACAAATGTTGACATAGTCAATGACATAGATCTGGTATGGATGTATAACATGAGAATTACATGTAATGTAATTACAACATGTCTATTCTTAATTGGTTCTACTTTAAAACCTTATGAAGATCAAAAAACACAAACACATAATGGAACCAAAGAACTTTAAACTATATTTTGCAGAAAACAGAATATGTGTCTATACATAAGAGCAAACAAAATATAAACTCCCACTAAACCAGTACATCAACCAAAGATGAAACCTCCATACGAACAACATGTTCGTGAAAGACCTTAGGTGTTAAACATTTAATAAACGGATCTACAATTATAGAGTTTGTCCCAATATGCTCTAAAGACACCTCACTGTTTTGTATCATCTCTAAAACTTAATGTTGATGTGCTTCGACTTTGACAAACTGCGGCTATTATTAGAGTACATGACTGCTGAATTATTGTCACACAATAACCTTAGTGGTCTTTGTACACCATTCATAATACGCAACTCCGTGATAAAATTCTGCAACTATAAAGCATGATTGGATGCCTCGTAACATGCTATGCTACCGTCTTGGCACACAGTAAAGTCAGAATTTGAATACTCAATGATCTCTAACTGGTCTGACCTCTTATATGTGAGCATAAAATATTTTGTTCTTTGTAAGTATCTCAATACTCTTTTGGCTGCTTTCCAATGATCCATACCAGAATCTTTTGTTCTTTTGTTCTTGAGTTGGAGATAATTTTCTTCGCATTCCCTGAAACAAAGTTTTCTGGTTATACTATATATATCATTTCATCAATATCTCCATTTGGAAATGCTGCCTTTACATTTATCTGATGCAACTCTAAGTCAAAATGAGTCACAAGTGTCATTATGGTCCTGAAAAAGTCTTTCGACAAAACTGAAGAGAAAGTCTCTGTATAATCAATGTCTTTATTTTGAGTAAAACCCTTTGCGACAAGACTTGTCGTATACCTTTTGATATTTCGTAATGAATCCCTCTTGATTTTAAATATCCATTTACAATGAATGAGTTTTACTTATTCAGGCAAGGGAACAATGTCCCATAAGTCAGTATCCATCATGAACTTTATTTCCTCATTCATGGCATCTATTCACTTATGAGATTTAAAACTCTTTATCGCTTACTAGAGGTTAATAGGATCATCTTCCATTAAGCCATATCAACATCATGTTCTTGGAGATAGACAAAATCATTTGAAATTGTACTTCTCATCTTTCAGTGGATCTCCTCAGTGGCACATCTACTTGATTTTGTTGAGGTTGTTGAGTTTGTTCTTTAGTAGGGAGATCGACATCATTGCTTTCTTCTGAATATATTGATGGAACGATGACATGAATGAAGACCTGACTATTGCTTACAACATCTGTATGAGTAGACTAAGGTCCCTCTTCAAGAGCAATGCTTCTAACCTGATCACCTCCCCCAAACTCAATATCCTAAAAAAATGGGCATTTCTTGTTTCAAAGAAAGACTTATTGATTGGATTATAAAACTTATAACCCCTTGACCTTTCCGAATATCCAACCAAATAACAGCTAACCGTCTTAGAGTCAAGTTTTTTTTGTTTGGCCTATATGGCATTGCTTCAGCTGGACATCCCCAAACATAAAAATGCCTCATACTAGTTGTTTTACCTGTTCATAGTTCAAATAGGGTTTTCGGTACTGCTTTTGATGATACTCTATTTATAATATAAGCTGCAGTCTTTAATGCATTTCCCTAGAGGGACTCTAGTTAGGTAGAATGATTAATCATACTCCTTACCATATCCATAAGAGTTCTGTTTCGTCTCTCAGCTACACCATTCATTCTGAGAGAACCCGACATGGTGTATTGAGAGACCATACCATATTCATCTACATACTTAGCAAAAAATCCTGGGAGTTGTTCACCTAATCCATCATTTCTACCATAGTATTCACCATCACGGTCAGATCTAACAGCTTTAATCATTTTGCCTAATTGATTCTCAACTTCGGCTTTAAATGATTTGAAAACGTCTAAGGATTGAGACTTCTCATGAATCAAATACAGGTAACCATAACAAGAATAATAATCTATGAACATGATAAAATATTGTTCTCCATTCCAACAAACCTTTGGGAATGGACCACAAACATCCGTATGAATCAGTTCTAAGACGTCTGAAGCTCTATCGGCACATGTTTTCTTAATGTTTGTTCATTGTCCCTTTTACATTCAATGCAAACATTAAAGTCTGCAAAATTAAGAGATTCAAGAATTTCATTCGACGTAAGCCTTTTTATCATCTTTTCAAGGATATGTCCTAAGTGTCTATGCCACAACATAACAAAATTCTCATTGATTAATTTTCTTTTAGTACTACTAGACGTAACATGCAAGATTTCATGATATGAAGCAACTGTATTAATCAAATAAAAGAAACAACTTAAATTTACTATCTCCAAATGAACAATAATAACCAAATTTGTCAAACGAGGAAATAAAAATCAAATTTCGTCTAAAAGACGGTACTACATAAGTTTCTGTCAAATTTAAATAACAACCAATCTTTAACAATAACTGAACATCTGCTATGACTTCAACTTTCGCCTTCTTGCCATCGCCCATATAGATGAATCTTTCAACATCATTTGACATTCGATAATTTAGGCAACTTTGCATAGAAACACTTATGTGAGTAGTAACACCTGAATCTACCAACCAAGTGTTTCTGTGTATTGAAGTTAAATTAACCTCAGAACAAACCAAAGTGAGAAGTGTACATTTCTTTTCATGCCATGTGTGATACTTGTTACAATCATTCTTCATATGACCTTCACCCTTGCAAAAGAAGAAGCCTGATTTGCCTTCTTTATGCTTCTTTTGTTTCTTAGTGGATGAATAGTCAACTGCAACTTCTTAACAGTCTTTCTTTTCTTACTTTTAAAATTTGAACCAACTCAGGAATAATACTTAAATTTACAAATATCATGGAAGCAGAACTCACTGTACAAAGAACAAAAAGACCAAAACATGCTCACAATCAATACATGTACATAGATGAAACAACAAATATAAATGAATTTAAATACAATGACCTAAATCCCATCACAAGGTACCAATGCAATATTAATAACCAATAATTGGATTGAAATATTAACAGCAAGTGGTATTCTTAGTCGACAATAAATATAGATAATTATCCCTGTCAAATAACGAGCCAATCTTTGGATTGACTCACTATTCACATGGAAACCTGAAAATTATCACATATTCATTGCCCTGTATGCTTAAACCTAACCAAGTATACTATCATCTAATGTTCGAAACAAACAAATTTCTATAACACAGGTCACTTTGGTGACATAAAGTATAAATCTACTCATTTTGAACAATAGATATGACAAAATATCAAATTCATAGTTTAAATATTCATTTATGGTGCACCCACAATTTTAATAACGTGCAAAACATGATACATATATTAAAATTCACATATAAAATTGTCTTACATTGAATCCAAAATCAAATGATTCAATGAAATAGACTCAAAAGAGTCCAAAATTTTATAAACTGGTACTATAATTGTGCTTAAGTGGGTCAAGAACCGCTGAATCAACCTTAAAATGGCCCGTATCGTTCTTAAACCGCAACTAAAACACCCACATGGACCAAAATAGGGCTGAACCGATTTAAAAATTGAACGAACTGGTCAAAATTAGTCTAATCAGTTCTGAAACCCATTAAACCAGTTTGAAAATGGTTAAAATCGGCTTCAAAACTGAATGAACCGGTCTGAAAAATTCTGAATCGGTCTGAAAATTAATTGAACCGGTCTGAAAAACAACTGAACCGGTTTGAAAATCAACTGAACCTGTTTGAAAACAACTGAACCGGCCTGAAAATCAATTGAACCAGTCTGTAAAGGGTCCGAATCAGTAAGAACCGTTTTAATTTTGAACTGAATCGGCTCCAAAAAGTACGAACCAGTTTTGAATAGAGTCGAATCGGTCTTAAACCGAATGAACCGGTTCGATTCTCTTCAGAATTGATTTAAAAAAAAGGAACTGTTTTACAAAATTTAAACCGTATGGATACGTGTCGGGTCAGACATGAACCGATCCAGATTCGAAAGAACTGTATTTTCAAATTTTAAACAGTATGGATACGGGTCAGGTCCGTCATGACCCGATCTGAATCCGAAAGAACCGTATGGATATGGGTGGGGTCTGACGTGACCCGACTCGGATCCGAAATTTTTACCGCAAAAATTTAAACCGGATGGATACGGGTCGGGTCCTACAGGACCCGACGTGGATCCAAAGTCCTTACCGCAAGCGGTCTCAAGCTGGCGGCAAATTTTAAATTCATATGGATCCGGGTCGGGTATGTCATGACCCGACCTGGGTCCGACCGCCTACCGCGCGAGCGGTTTCTTGCAGCGGTTACCTTGTGGATCCGGGTCGGGTCTGCCATGACCCGACCCGGGTCTGACTGCCTACCGCGCAAGGGTTTCCAAGCAGCAGCTCTACCGCTCACCTGCCGAATGGTGGAACTCCACCGGCAGACCACCCAACAACGTGGGTGGCCGCCGACAGGTCTCCCAAGGACGGCCGGCCGTCGCCCACCAAAACGACGGATTCCGGTTGTCCCCTTCCCATTTCTCCTTTCTGCTTCTTTTGTAACTGCAACGGAGGCGAGGAAGAACAGCTCCACCGGCAGCCCACCCAACAACGTGGGTGGGTGATGGCGGGTCGCCTCACATCGGCCGGCCATCGACCAAACGGCCGGCAGTCGGCCGCCGCCCCTCCTTCCTCTTCTTCTTTTGGGGCTGCAAGCCCGACAACTTCCAACGCTCACGCTGTTGGGCGATGAAGGTCGTCGCCCCCCTCACCTTTTTTTTTAAAAAAAAAAATCTTGTAGCTGAAGAAAAGGGAAGATCCGAAAGGGAAAAACACACAAAAAATCATTCAAAAAATCCAATGATTCAACAATGAACATAGGCTTTAATACCAATTGATGAAGAGAAATTTCCTCATGCATACACAAAAACAAATATGCCCTAAACATGATCATGTTGATGCTAAATCATTGAATCAAAACTTTAATTGTAGCGGAAGCGTACCTGAATCCATCTGAACAATCGGACGGTGAGATCGCAATAGGACTTTCCAGGGTTTGTGTGGAGCACATGCGGTTTCTCTCATATAGGGAAGAGACAACCCTAAAAAGCGATGTTTCAAGCAACCGTGCACGACCCCAGGGACCACTACCCTTTTATATTGTGAGCAATTACGGATTCAACCCATCAAAGAATCCATAATTGCGTACAGGTATCTATACATTATAAAATACCTCATACCATATTAAATGATGTGATATCTCAAAACGTAATTACTTAAATGGATATTTACATTAAGATAACCATAATATCTGAAATTCCTCATTAACATATGTCAGCCCATCAAATGATCCTTACACCATGTAGTGGAATAAAGTAGATGAAATAGGTGTTGTGGTTCTTGGTGGTTAGACTTTATAAGTTTCAATCATTTTCACTTTACTTAGAAGTTTTTTTGGTTTACAGAAACTTAATTAGCAAGTATAGCATGCAAAGAGCTCAAAGAAAAGGACTTAAATGTCCCTATGGCAGGAAAGTTTCTCGGGTAACACACTTTAGCAAATATTGTAACTTCAAGAGACAAACTTATTTCTTATATTCTATATTATTATGGTGTAAATTATGGCAGATCTGAAAAAAAAAGGGTTCCTTGTTATTGCTTTAAAGTTGTCTATGTTTAGTTGTTAATACTATTGTTTTCTAAATGGATAGATTATGGTATGAACATCTTGGGGCCTTGCGGAGGACATTGGCGAAACAACGTTTTTCTGTCCTATGATTCACATGTTTGAGGTATTGCTCATCTAAGTTTGGCATTATCTTTCACGAGGGATCAATACAATGTTCATAATGCTCCTACCTAGGGGCGGAGGGAGGGGAGGGCCCGCCTAGGCCATGGCCCTACTCTAATGAATTGAAAAAAAAAAATACATTGTAAAAAATAAAAATTTTTTGTTGCCCTATGTATTTTTTGGTTGTGAGTTCAATTTGGCCCCACCCAAATCAAACTCAAAAAAACCCAGCCTCCGTTTGGCCCGCCCCTAAAAAAAAAACCTGGCTCCACCCCTGCCTACCATTTTTAAAAGTAAATTGTCGCACTCAAGGCCACAATTTTGTTTTTTGTTGATTATATTTACAAGGCTTTTCCAAAATCCAGATTATGATGTTTGTTCTAGCTCCTTGATTTTCATATATGTTGCTAGTTTGAAAGCTTCAAATTGTTGTTAATATGAACATTTCAAACTGCTGGCTACTTATAGTTTAGTTGAGCAACTAGCAACCACTAAAAGCTTCTATTATTGAGGAACACAAAGTCTAGAAGATATTGCAAGAATATGATTTTGTTGATATGATTTTATTTACTTTGTTACTGTACTTAATGATTATCTTCTGAAGGATAGTACTATGTCAATCACTCCACGTTTCACATATTTATGCTGTTTACAACTGTTAACGTCTTTGCACAATTCACATATTTGTATTGTTTACATATATTAGTGCTAGAACTCTAAGTGAATGTGATGTAGATTCTATATTTTTTGCATGATTCAAGTTTTTTTGCAATTATTTTTCTATTTTTCAGAATAGCTAGTTCATGCAGTTTACAATTTTAGTTTGTAATTTAGCTAAAAGTCACGTTAGATGCTTTAAAAGAACACTAAGGAATCATAATTGGTGGCCAAACTGAGCTGACGACTAGGGGCGAAACCAAGATTTTCTTCAGGGGTGGGCCGACAGTCCAACCTCTAGATCTGGGTATGGCCAAATTGAATTCAAATCTAAAAAATACATAGTGTAATTAAAAAATATTATTTTTTCCAATATGCTTTTTTTTTTCCATTGGCCAGGGTGGGGCCATGGCCCTAGGCGGCCCCCCCTCCCTCCGCCCCTGCTGACCACCAAAAACAATTTTTAAAATGAGTGTGTTGAAATTGAAACTTTTGCCTTTTTGAAATTCTTTTTTTTATTGTAAAACATTGTTTTTATTTAGTACAAATTTGAATTCATGATTGAAATTGGTTAGGAATTAAACTTGATTTTTCAAGTCAAACTCAAGTTTACGTGGTTTGTTTTTAGGATTAAAATTATGTATTTGTTTGGAACATAGCCAGCTGTTGTTCATTGTGAAATGGTAGGTAAGTTTTGGTTCAATTATTTTTATTTATTTTTATTTCACATTTTAAGGTGTTATTAGGTTACTCATTGATTGGAAATACTTACCTCTTTGGCTGGCTGATTATTCAAATGCAATACATCATACTGCAATCATAAAGAAAGAACTTGTACAATTTAATAAAACTAGACAAATCGTAAAACTTAAATAGGCAACATATCTATAATCTCTAATAGGAATTAGAATTTACATAAGCATATATTGATGAAAATAGTATGACTTTGACTAATATATTGTACTTCATGCCATGTAGAGGATTTTACTTTTAGTTATCTGACTTTAACAAAAGTAATTTTGACATTTATCTCGTGAAGTGGGGAAAAATGAACTTCAACGGATATTATGATGTAGACCACGGTTTGTTGATATAAAAATTGCACACTTTCTTATAATAAAACCATTATTGTTTAAAATTATATATATTATAGATTAAATTTTCATGCATATTTACAATATTCATTATAAAAAAAAACATGGTTTACGAAGGAATTAGAACCTTTTACCATCATCTCCCCCAAAGCATTTGAATGCATATGATAAAAGACCACGGTAATCTGAAAACTTTTACCATTTTCTCCTCCAAAGCATTAGAAAAATAACATTTATTGATGTGCAGTTTCAACATCAATGAAGGAATCAATGTCATTCTCTGCACTAAGTTTTATGACTATATCAGGTTTTTACTGACATTTTCACTGTATTACTTTTTTTTCTCAAGTAAATAAAAACCACTTTTTGTTATGATTTAAGTTTGAAGCATACCAATAACAAAAAATGAAAAGGATTATAAGATATGAACCTATTACATTCATAACGTAGCTATGAATTCAAAAGGAAAGAACTTCAAATGGTCCTTGCTGATGAGGAAAGTTTTTCTAAGTAGAAGTCAAGACCCAAAATGCTGAAAAAAGAATATATGGATTCAAAATTCTTTTGTGTTCAAACTTTTCCATGCACGTATTGATGCTGAACGTAAGGATACATTTGTTGTTGGCTCAGTGGTAACTACGGAAAAAAGATACAATACAAACATCTACCAATGATTTAAATATGTTGACAAGATCTTTACTTAAGGATATGATGAAGGGACCTAAAGCTAACATGCTAGATAACAACATGTTTTAAGTTCTTTCATAAATGTGAAAATAAGTTGGACCATGATGGAGGCAGGTTTGGATCATTGAAAATGGTTAAGGCTGGGAGATCCGTGAAATCTTTCTCAAAAAGAGTAATTATTGCTAGGAAAACATATCATGGAATGGTAGTATCTAGGGGCAGAGCCAGAAAATTTTTCCATGGGGCACTAAGTACGCAGTTAACAACCAAGTCCACACAGGTTCATGAGGCAGCGATCGGGGTTTCGTGGGGCTGCTTCACCTAAATCCAACTATAAATTGAAGGAGTTAGAGTAGCTCCGGGGGCACACGCCCCACCTAGCTACATTCATGGTAGTATCCCACCTTCTTTCTCTTAAAGTTTATCATCCATGTCATGATATTAAGAATGAAAAAGGCTTCGGAGTATATTATTAGTCAAGAAAAACATGTTTTTTTGCCTAATACAAGTAGGCGTAGAAGGTTATTTACTTATAATAAGGTAAAATCTTATTTTTACTCATCGAACTTGACGAAGGTAAAATCTTATTTTTACTCATTGAACTTGACTTGTTTAATGCATATTGTGGAATGATTTGGAATTTTCTCATAGTGGTGACATTGGAGCTTGGTTTTCATCCCTGGTGGATTTACAAGGTTATGACATGTATGACCTCTATGCCTTGTGCCATATTAATCAATGGATGAGGAGAGTGATTAACTTTCGAGTGGGAAGAAGTTGAGCCTTTGTCATTGTACCTTTTCTAATTGTTATAAAGATGTTTGATTGTGGACTTAAAGGTGGTATTCAGTAGAATCAAAGTCAATTTATCACATATAAAATAAATGCTTTTAAAGTAGCATTCATTATATTAGTGAAGCTCAAGTTCATCATTTAACAAGACTCATATTAGGTCAATAAAGTATTTAAAATAATAGTTTGAATGTGGAGCATTCAGGAAAAGCACATGCTATATTTGCAGTGTGTCCAATTGCAATAAGTTAATTTGAGGCAGCCGACTGATTTCAATTCCTATCTCTCTCTCTCTTTCTATATATATATATATATATATATATATATTATATACATGAATATTTTTGACTGAAAATGTTGAAAAATGTCTCAGTTGATACTTTCAAATTCTAACAATTTTTCAAATCATAAATGCAATAAGACGGAAATTTAGGATTAGTATTCATTCTAAAACCACTTAACTTGACTGCAGGAATGTTGCAAAGTATGTAATAAATATTCTTCTATGTAATAAATACTCTTCCAAATCTTGCAATATATTGCTTCCAAATACACTGCCATTACTTTAAAATCTCACTCTTGAGTTGCATAAATATCACACTAAACTTAGATCCTTGAGTTCTGATCTAGAGCTTAATCAACAGTGGCCAACTATCCAAGGGGCACTATTTTAAAAGTTTTCATGCCTTAAGGGGCACCAATATATAACTATTAATACATAGTTGAGATAGCCTTCACAGAAATAAAGAAAATTTGGTGGTCTGGTGTGGGCAACTGCCCGCCGCAGCTTCCATGTAGCACCGCTACTGTTAATCAAGCTCAAATGGGGACTGAATGTGCATGCTAGTAAAGGAGGGTAGATCACAAAGATTGGTGAAATTGATAAGCCAATTTTGCATCAAATTAAGAACCATGAACCTAAGATCTCTACTATCCCTCAACTTCATAGATCAAAAGTAAGAGGTGCAGAAGGTTTGGCTTGAAATCCATAAACTTTAAGATGCAAAAGTTACAGACTCGTTATATAATTCAAGCATTTGTTATACACATGAATTCATATAATTAAAAATCAAGGGATTTGAACTCTTGGCACCACTAACCAAAAAATTAAGATTACCTTAGATCTTAAATCCGAGGCAATAAATGCCCCCCTTAAGGAGGTCTTTGGAAACTAAGTCACATGGGTACTTCAACAAGGCCTCCATGCCCTTGTCCCTTACTCAACGTGGACACACTTGGGTACCTTTTAAATCAGAACTAATCCAAACTAACTTAATTTTACTTTATAAGAATTTTCTTACTCAATTTTCACTCTGTTTTAGAGTTATTTTTCAGTAGCATATAATGTTTTTATTTATATCACTTGTTTATTCAAATGTTGCTTTCGTTTTGATTTTTTGTGATATTTTGCACATACCGGTATACATGTCTTGTCGTACCCTATACCCACATTTTTGTAAAGTTGTCTTGCTTGTACCTATATCTCTATACCTGTATCCCAACCATACTCGTACCCATGTAACTTAGTTGTACAATGATTAGATACTGATTGAGATTTTAGTTTTTTGTTATGAACCTTGGCAATGGAAAGGAAGGGGAAAGGTACCCAAATTGGTGCTGTAATGGAGCAACGAAGAGTGGGTCTACCAATAGTTGTGGTGGGGAAGGGGAAGAGATAGACAAGGTTAGATCTAGTAATTGAAGAGAGTTGTCTACTTAGAAGTAAACTATTTGGATTCAGGTCGAATCTGACCTTTACTAAATTTGATTTAATGGGATTCTGTGTTAACCAAATTCTAGTTCGGACATGAATTCAGTGAAATTGCACACTGGATCCAATTAGCAATTGGATCTAGATTTCTTTACCGCAGCCAGCTAAATGGATTCAACAAGAGTCACTTGTTAAACATGAGGATAGCAGCTGGGTTCGAGAAGACAATGTACAGGAATTTCATATTTTAGTGTAAAGACAAGCGAGTTTGTCCCGTAAATTTTGTAAAACTCCATTTTCTAATGAGGCGTCCGAAGTTCTCTATGTTGGGCATGAGTTGATGGCCAGCAAAGCACACGATTGACTAGGACCTTGTATTTTTATGAAGGTTCAAGAGAGTGAAGTGCTGTGAATTTTTGTATTATTACTGTGATTGGAATTTTTGTATTATTTTTCATGTGCAAGAAAAAGTAACCTTTCTATAGTTTTCATGTGATTGGAAATTTTGTATTACTTTTCATGTGCAAGAAAAAATAACCTTTCTATGGTTTTGAGGACTTGGAACAACTTAAAGGGTGTTTGACAATGACTTGGGACAACTTAAAGGGTGTTTGACAATAGGAACACCGAAATAATGTTCTATAATCAGCTTCAAAGATCATAAGTGTCCCATCAACCAGCCTCAATTATGAGCTACAATGCTGCTCTGAGGCAGCTGGTTGGTGAGGGACAAGCAAACAACATGTCCTTAGTTTGATCTTAGTGCATGCTACTCATCTGAATTGCCAATGAATTGCTAACGGTGGCATGCATGACACTCAAGTTAAAAGCATTTTTCGTAAGTCCACCCAGGCCTTGCATCTTGGGGGCGAGGGCGAGGAGTTTGACATTTCTACTACCAAACAGTCCCTTCAAGTTTCCTTTAGCAGCTTTTTACGACTGTTTTCCTTTTATTAGGCGTCAGCTAATAAAAATCACATGGTTAGAAGCCATTGTGATTGAAACATGGGGTAATCAGAATTTAATTTTTACGGATTTGGAGCTTACCTCGAAGGAAATTCGTGTAAGTATCCCAACTTAGAATGGTTCGGAATCAATCAACTAAGTCATTGCAAAAGAGAAACCACAGAATCAGAATTCTTATTAAAACGACCAAATGCTTAGGCAGAAAATACATTCGAGCGATGCTGCCTAAATCATTTTTCCTTGTCTCCTTTTTGCATTTAAAGGGAAATTTCTCTCTCTCTCTCTCTCACACACACACACACACATATTACGTTGGCTTATTCAAGAATGTCCAGCAACGAGCATAGTCGCAGCGCCTCAACCTGAACTGGTAGATGGGTCTTTGATTGCTTGTTAACCAACATATACGTCTATCAAATTAATTTTGTGTCCCAACGTTACTTTGACGAGGAAAAACCAAAAAGCACTCGCAGCTTTCAAGGGCGTGTCATGTCACACGCAAAGCCCTCATGATTTGCTTTTGTGCTTTGCTTTGCTTGCTTGCATGCTTGTCACATGACAAAGTCAAGCGAAGTAAGTGATTTTTAGACAAAGCACAACTACACTTAGCTCTATACATTGGCAGAGCTAACCCCTGTCTAGTGTATGGTAGAGCTAAGGGGAAGCCCAATCCAATATGTGCCCTATACAAGTAGAATATGTTTAACAACTTAAGTCTGGTATGCATTTGATGTTATTACTGCTAGGACCTAAAACGGGCTAACCAAAATATGCATATGGACCAATGGATTTACCTGTGTGTTTGAGTGGAACATAAAGACACAAGCAAACTGACAGGACAAAAAGGCACAGCAGAACACACAGTAGAACGCAAACTGCATCATATATCACATTTTAACAAACCCATAAACTAGTAGAAGCATGCCCATAAATTAGTTTAACGTATCACTCATCACACCATTGCTGATGACATGACAGCATCAAGTATCATGCTTGCGTTTCAAGCTGCAATTGCCCAATTAAGCTCCTTAGCAAATGCAGCATATAAATGGTTTAGCAACCAAGGAAACTCAACAATCTGGTTAAGGCAAGCTATATTGTTGCTTCACCACTTCCACTGCCGAGCCTTCAACCATCTACTCTTGATCGAACCTGTTTGTAATAAATCATCCATCGTTAGTTGGTCTCAATCTTAGGCTTCTTTCCCACTGGGGAATCACCTTTTGATGAACTATAAAAAGGATAGCTGTTAGGGAAATGTTACAACGGTTGGTAGACTCATGCCTACCTTTGCCATAAAAGGTGAAATGGACTCGATCGAGGACTCTTAGGGGTCATTTGGCAAATAGAACACTTTATGATTATTCCATGAATCTACCCCAAATTTTGAGGTAGATTCATGGAACACCCACAGAGTGCTCCAACTGCCAAGCGAACCTTTAGGAATTGGGACTAAAATTGGAACTGGAAAAGAACCTAAAGTGAACCAGCACAAACTATTGCACTCCCAACCCCACCATGATCAGCCTTAAATGATAATAAGAGCCAAGAGCCACCCTTGGTTCGATGGAAGCATTCATAAGCTGCCAGTTAGCAATTGAGCATTTGAACCATGCGAAGCATTAACTTCTTCCAAAGTTAGAAAGTTACCAGTTAAACGACAACCAGCAAATCATCATTCACAACGCACAGCTATGGCTTTTTTTTATTAAAATATAACTGAACTTTTTGAGAGGTAAATGTCAGACCAACCTTTCTAGATTTCATTGTTATAAATTTTGTTTTTCTTGGGTAATTTTCAGCAAAAATTTTTCCTCAAGAAAACCTTGGGAGAATCTCCGCAATCTTTTCAGAAAAGAAAGAATCCTAAAAATTAGGTAAAAACAAATAAATAAGAAGAATCTCCGCAATCCTTTCAGAAAATAAAGAATCCTAAAAATTAGGTAAAAACAAATAAATAAGAAACCTAGTTCAATGTGAACATCATCATGCAGCGGCTAATTCCCGCATTGGTTATATCTTATGTGAGGATTAAGAGAACATAAAAAAAAAAAAGGTCACATGGTAACTGATAAGAGTGATGTTTTAGTAATGATAGAAATGAAGCCAAATAATTTAACTTAAATAAAACAACAAATAATGCAATAGAAACACAAAAAATGCATTTAATTCTTTTTTGGCCTTTTTTTAGAAAAGCGGGTCCTTTTTTGTGTTTTTTATTTTAATCTTTTTTAATGATGGAATTCTTTTCAAAAAGACACAAAATTATTTGCCGTGTTTCATTCCCACTAAGTAGGGTGCCTAGGCCAAATGATAGCCATCCATTTCAACCCTGAAAGGAGAAGAGAAAACATGAGCAAGTTAATCATTGTACCTGTTGAGTTTTTTGTCCTGTCGTAGAGAAGAGTATTCCCAGTCCTTGACCTCCTTCTCAACAAGTGAGTTGACATCCTCATGACATTCTGCTCCAGATACATCCAACTCATCTGGACGGATTGCACTTGCTGTTGATTTTGATATAGCAGGTACATTTCTCAAGCACTCTTTGAAGCATTCCCGCATCACCAGATCTAAGAAACGAGAGGATCAGTGATTCAATGATGTCTAAGCACAATCAACATAATCATGTTAAAAAATTTATGACATGAGAAAGAGGTTCCTTAAAGCAGTAACCATAACTATGGATATGTTGATTATTGAAATCCTACTACCAAGACAGCAGTGCATTAAGTTTATTTTCCCTATACACATGTTAGAATAAGAGAAAAGGAGATGAAGTTTAATTTTGATTATAAGGTTTTTTCCCTTTGGATTTGCCATGAACCCTCTCTACAGCAAGGAACAGAATTCAAATGTCAAATATGATGCCAAACACTAACAACAATAACTTAGTGAATGAACTTCATACCAGCCAAATGAAAACTTTAGTAAACAAGGATCTTCAATTGCAAAAATGGATTCTACATGGCAAGTGGAAAAGCAGAGAACTACAAAGACAAAAATTCTCATGTTTTTCATTTTCTGATAGAAAATTGAAGAAGCCTTATCAAAAACATTGGAAATTAATGGAGAAAATGAATTTTTACCCTTTGTTAATCTGAAATCTAAGAAGGCCCGCTATGTATCCTGGCATTAGAGCTGAAATGGCAAAATGCTTTTTTTGAAGTATGGGAAAAGGGCATGTCAATGGTATGAGAACTGCCAAGTTTCACTCATTTAGTTACCACAGTGGAGAGGTAGTTTCTGGAAAACATGATTGATCTCTTGCCCAACATCTGCAGGTGATGAGGACTGAAGGGTAAAACTTGAAGTAACAGTTGCATACTGGCTGGATCTAACTGGTTAGAACTGGTGTAAGCAAGTTTTCAAATAGGAGACTTTGCATTCAGCCGTCTCCATGTGCAGATGAGATATGGACATGAAATTTGAGATTCATGTGAGATTAATGGAAGAAGGGAAGATCACAGGTAAAAGTGGAAACGGTCACAGGTAAAAGTGGAACAGAGATCATTTATAATTGCTGACCAAATTGAAACCAGATTTGAGAGGTCGAAGCTTGAAAGAGGTAAAAAAAATGAACACAGCCTTAGCATTTGCAGTCTTATTCCTTAAACTATTTCTACAGTTATTGCATGTTCATGGATGAAATTTTTCTTTCCTTTCATGCTCTGTGCAGTTTGATAGTTAACTCATATGTCATTTACCCAATAACATGCCATGGTGAACACCTGGCTGACCTTTTCTTACATAGGTCGAACATGTTGCAGGAGAAAAAAATTTGCCTCCTGAAGTTGCTGCCATTGTATTTGCAAAGATACATTCTGTTTATTTCAAGATGCTGAAAATCATTGTGCAGTATCATAACACCCTTACATTTTCTGAAAACCTGGCTAGGTTCTAGGCTTCTAGCTTAATTAAAGTAGTCTGGTTATTGAACCCATCCATAAACACAATTATATTCACAGGTTTGAAGTCCAACCTGGATGTTCTCTAAGAAACTTGTATAAAAATGCCTTAAATATAATAAAAAAAGGAAAATAAATTCTCATTATTTATAGGAAAACCCAAAAGTTTTAGACATCATACTCTTTTTCAGGAGATTTGACACTATCCAGACACTATTTTTCTTCAAGACATTTTTTGAGAAAGATATGTGACAACGATTCCTAATCAAAATCTAGGAGTGAATTCCCTTTCTTGAATCCAAATTGTAATATATGTGCACATTCTCTATGTCTCTTGATGACCAAAATTAGTGTGACCAAAGACCAGAAATGTTAAAACAGGTTTGTAATTAGATTAAAATTAGGACAGTATCATACTTTCTCACATCATGTGAACAATAACTAAAGAGAAGCACCTATGGCACGTAGCATCTTCAGATCAGACTTGATGCCCGATTCCTCACAACCAACAGCCTTTGCACGGTGAATAACTGTCGCTTTTATGCTAATCAACACATCCTGCAATCAAGTCCACATCATTCTCACGAACTCTTAAAATTTGGCATTTAGGTTTACCATTATGCTGCTACTGCTGTGAAACTATTAAAACAGCAAAAAAAAAACCAACCAAAGGAAAAGAATCCTTTTAAAGTTCTTGAGTTCTTGGCTTTCAGATGCAGACAGTTATCCAGGAACCTGGAATAAGCTAGCATCTTGAGGCAAATAGTATGTCATTTTGGCTATGTGGCTGGATCCCATTCTCCAAAACAGAGACAGAGAAAAGAGAAACACAAAAAAAAAAAAAAAATCAAATGCTCATGTTTCCTGTTTTCTTTCTTGCTCAAGCAATTTTAATGATACAGGAAGACAAATTATGAAGAAATTTAGGAAAGTTACAAGATTACCAGTTCTAAATCAGAGCGTGAAGATAGCCAAGCTACATCTTCAGGTCGGCAATGGCCTAAAGCAGACGCCTCCTTTAGCCACTTCATTGAGAATCAAAGTAAGTGAATGTGCAGCTGTTCACTCAGTTCGTGCCCTCTCTGAAACCATTTAACCAGCTAAGTAATTGAGAAAAATCAAATTGCGCTGTTTTATTGACATAAAGAATTGTCACTCAGAAACTTGTTTTTCCAATAACTTAGTTTTACATTTGGGCTTTGGGACACTGAAACCAGGGTTTTTGCTGCTTTCGTGACAAGAATTAACTGTAATCACTGATATTGTTCTTCAGAATACCTAGGCCAGGCTCTTCATGGAAGGCAATAAAAAAAAAAAATCTCATCTTGAGCAAACCTGAGGAAGATCTCATAATTTCTATAAATTAAGAAGATATAGAAAAAGATAGAGGGTAAGTGAATCAATGGTCTTTGCAGCATTTTTCCCAAAAAATACAAAAAAGAAATTTATCAAAACATTTCAAAAATGCAAGAGAAACGAAAAACAGAAAAAACACTAACAGTAAAAAGCTGTTTTTTTGCTCAAAAACTTGCAAAATAATGTGATGTTTAACATGATAATATTAAAATATTTACCAATACACACACACACACACAGATTTCATGGTTATCCATTGAATAAAAGGAATTACAATCATACATGTAACATCCAGCTTCTTGGCATCAGAAACGGTTTATTAGTTACAGTTTTAGCCCTTAAAGTTCCTGAACCCTACTGTGTTTCTGAGTGAGTATTGCTAAGACGTTACACAAGAAACTAATAATACATATAAAATAGCCCAAGAACCAGTGAGACCAGGGTATTATGGTCATCGGTCAATGGTAAACTTGTAATTTCCAGCCATGACTAGGGGTAGCTTAGAAATTGACGGTAGCTTAGAAATTGACTAATTGAGATTAAATTATGTTAATTGTGATTAAGTGTAGCTAATGACAGTTTAAAAACTTAAACATCCAATGTGGATTAGAGCTCATAAGCTAAGATTAGATACTAAGCTAAACCGAAACCGAAACTAATCATTTAAATCCAATTAATTGAACAAACCTCCACAAAATATATTATCATTTTTCTAAACCCCCTCAAGATAAAATAAGATATAATATAGTATACTAAGTGATAAAAAAAATGATAAGTTTTGGCTATAAATAGGGGTTGCCACCCCTTTTAGGATCCAACGTGAGGGAGAAGAGGAAGAGAGAGAAAAAAAAGAGAGGAGAGGAGAGGCGGAAGAGAGAAAAGAAGAGAAAGAGGGAGAAGAGGAGAAAAAGAGAAGAGGAAAAAGAGAGAGAAGAGGGAGAAGAGGAAAAAGAGGGAGAAAGAAGAGAGAGAGAGAGAGAGAGGAGAGAGAAAGAAAGGGTAGAGAGAGAAAATAGAGGAGAAAAAAAGTGTCTTTCAGTGACAAAACTTTGTTGAATCCTTCCTCTTGCGTGTTGTAATCACCTGGAGCAAAGACTTTGCTAAAATATCAGGTAAAATGAAAGTTATTACAATTTTTTCGATTACATGTAAAATTTTAGATTGATTACCGTAGAAATTTTAATTGCTTCTCTTAGGCTAAACTTGGCAGCTATGCTCTACGATTCCGATGGATTGGGAATTTGGGATCTAAAAAAAATCGGACTGGTAGACGAGATGCAATGGAATTTTTGTTAGAAACCTTGAACCCCTCCGTTTTGCATGTAGTGCATACGAGAAAAAACCAACTGTGCTACAAGCAAATAGGGGGTACAGGTTTTGCGTGTGGCACATACGTCGAAATCTGTGTCAAACTGTGCACCAGTTTGTTGGGTCGTGAAACTTGACAGCGGGCTAGGCTAGGCCGTGGAATCCAACTAGCCTTAATCGGCCATGATTACTAGTAGATCTTGGTCTACTATGAGCCAATTTTGGTTAGATAACCTTGGCTGTACCCAGAGTCGAGATAAAGTCGGGCAAACAATTGATTACACAGAGTTTTAATTAAGATTTAATATTAATAATACATAATTAGATTAATCATGTAGTTTATAGAGTGCTTAAGCTAGCAAAGTTGAAATTTAGCAGGCTTGAACTAAGTTGCAAGTTTAAGCAAATGACTTAAGTTAATTAAGTTTAGTTTGATTCTTTGAATACATCTTCATGCATACATGCATGTTATTTAGTTGTATCTGTTTTTGAAAGTACGTGCCACACTCAAATAGGGAACTCGAGCTGTGTTGGTGATACAAGCTCGATATTGAGTTCCAAGAGTGAGTTGTTTAATGATAAACTTTGTGCTTTAGCTCTAAGATGAGCACATTTGATAATGCAAGCAGGGTAATGATGATAGATGTGGAAGTATGCTCATGCATTGAATTGATTGAACATGATGACTGTTTATTTACTTTATGCAAATGTTTGCCCATGACTTGAGTTATCATTATGATGTGGGCAACAACTTGAGGCCAATTTTATATTTCTGGGTTGATGGTATAAGGGGAAAGTCCAAGAGCGGCACAGTATACCGGAAATGAAAAGTCCGAGATCAGCACATCTTGTGACTATAAAAATCGAACCCAGCTATAAAACATAAAAGAGGCCAGGTTGGGTGGCGCAGGAGTCTGGGTACCCGTGAGTGGAACTTTCCCTGAATGCAGGGATTGATAAAATGCTCCTTCATCTGAAGCAGCAAGAGTGGGATGCAGGTACTACATTAATGCAGCTGAGCTCAACGAATGTGGAGTCATGGAAGTGGTTACCCCAAATTATGCCAAAATTCCCGGTGACTTAGTGTTTGGAACCGTAATTTGCACAACAGTCCGCCCTAAATATGCTGACAAAATGAGTGGCATCATATGATCTCACTCAGGGAGGTGCATGTGTATGCATCATTGAAAATCATGCTATTGTAAATTGTTTGTCTATCTATTTATTTATTTGTTTAATTCCTTTTACTACCCTTACTGATGTGATCAATTAACTGTGTGACTCAGATTGAGTCTGCTTCACTGAAATGCTGAAGAAATCGGCAAACCAAACTTAGAGACCCCTTGGAACTCCGATTTGGGTATTATCACTAGTGCTGTAGTGAGCTTGCTTCCAGCAATGATACCCACTCATTATTATTTTAACAATTGATTCAATACATAAACTCTACAGTCTACACTCAAATTATATATCAGAGATTTTGTTATGATTTTCATTGTACTCAGTGGCTGTGCTGACGTTATGACTATCTGACATCTGCCTTCATTAGGTTCTCACTATGTAATGGATGATGCTTGTTGATCGGGTGGCTGAAAGGATGGGAGATTGCTAGGAAGTAATGCGACAATGTCATATACATTTCCCTTACGAACTTTTGTTTATACATACTTGTATAGCTTTATGGTGTTTGAGACTAAGACTTGAGAGTCGTGGCTCTCCAACATATATATAAAATAATGTTTTTATTAATAGGTGTTTTTTATTAGCAACATTAGTTGCTAGGACACATCGTGTCATGCGCTAATCATGCATGCAAGTTATCTATATGCAATAGACAAATCGGGCCTACGCCAACTACGTAGGTGTGTAATTATTCTGCTTCCGCTACACAAACAAAACAAAAATACTTTGTATCTATTTCCCTTTCATGTTTAGTTGTGTATGACATTGGAGCGTTATAATACATCATGGTGCCAAAATAAAATAGCAATGGCTGTTCACTGACTAATAAACGTTAATAGGATTAATCTAAAATAAAATATTAAAGAACATTGATTTTATAGTCAAATGAAAACTAAATGACTAATAAATGTGAAACTCAATTAATTAAAAAAGGTAAGCAAGAAAAAACTATGTTACTGATTTTCTTTTTTGTTAAACATAAAAGACAAAAGAGAAAAATGATACATAGAGAAAACATAATATTTAAACTATTTATGAGAATGACTAATGGAACACATGAGTTTATGACTCATCTGGAAACAGCTGACTCGAGTCCAATCCAATGTGCAACCGCATGTGGATGGATTGGGGAATGTGTGGTTGAATGCTATGTCACATACGTGCGGGGTGCGGGTGCCGAGGATATTTATTATTATTTATTTATTTATTTATTATTATAATATATATAATATATATGACAACAAATTGTCTATAAAGTTATAAACCATAAAACTATCAAATAACAAAATCAAAATTGCAATTTGCAAATCATGATATCATTATCAATAATCAATTCAACAAGAAATATACTCTAATTTTGAGTTCATAGTTCATACTGCATCCAAATTTCACCGCATGTTAAATTATGTGATACTCTGCTCAATAAATCAAACGGTTTGGTAGAAACTGGACCTGAATAATGAACCATAAGAACGAAACAACTAGAAAAACAATATGAAACAAATTCGTAAGATATATGTTAAGGCAACCATCTCAACTCGGAGTCTCGGACCATAACTTTAAGTAGTACATTTATTTATTCCACAGCAGACAAGAAGTATACAGACTTCTCGGCACCACATAGGCATACCCTTAACCAAACTAAACACGAGTTCATGAGTCCAGTAAAGAAACATGTAATGAAATGAACATGAACAAGACATTGAGACCCACTTGATGATCTCCTTCTTTATTGATTAAGCCATATCAACATCATGATATGGCAATACTTAAGAGGGCGTCTCACCAGTCACAGGAAAATCAGAAGAAGATATAGACACTCCTGAATAAGTGAAGATATAGACACTCACGAACGAAGCGAGTGAAAGAGAGGACGGAGATGATACCGTTGGTGGAGGTAGAAGACTGAGAAGAAGAGAGAGAGAGAGAGAGAGAGAGAGAGAGAGAGTTTACCTTCCTAAATAAATGCAGTTTCATTCATGAGTGAAGAAGTGGAAAGATGTGAAAGAAGAATAGAGCAGGCGAGCAGTCCGATCGTTCTTCGGAGGATAACCACCGGAGAGAGAGCAGCGGACCCCGGAGAGAGAGGATGCTGCCGGTGGAGGTAGAAGATGGAGATATGCCGCCGGGTGGAGGTAGAAGATGTAGAGTAGCGGGAAGGGGAAGGCACGATCGATCCTGCCGTAAATCAATTTTTATATAAATAAAAATTTAAAAAAAAAACCCTCAAAAGGACCAAAATGTCCACCGACTCGCGTCGGGTGCGGCTGACCACACACGACTCACTTTGACTGTCTATGGGTGCAAATCCTGGTTGCATCCGCACCCGCATCCTTGTTAAAAAAACGATGGGTGACTTTGGTTGAATGCACAGAACAACAACTTGTCAATGAATTTGGGAAATGGAAGACTGGAACTGTGTTTGGCTGTGGTCCTATTCAGAAGACAAGCCTTGCTCGACAGAGCCAAGCCAGGGAGCCAGCCAACTGATATTTTCTTTCCTTCGACGAAGCAATAGTTGATAGTTTAGTCACAGGACATGAAATTCACAATCTGGAGAAAAGATTGCCTTAGAATAACAGTCTGAGTACGGATGACAGACCAATCCTATTATCAACTTAGTTGTTAAAGGATTAGTTGGCCCAACTAGTTGCTTGGCGGGGTTGGTGCCAGTCAACCAACCGGTCCCTGCTTCCAAGTCAGCTCGCCTCACTTGAGGGACTATGATCTTTGTTTGCATGTGTATATATATATATATTTCTCTCTAAAACATGGAGATCTAAGTCTGTATATATTTTAAGTCTATATGTCTCTTATTAATTCTATTATAGTCATTCAACTTAGACAGGCTCAGACCAACTAGCACCACCTAATCCTTTTAAGGCCTTGACGGCCTAAGAATCCAAGAATGAACCCCTGATTTTGGCAACTAAGATCATCATCACGAAGTGAGAAAGAGATAACACGAGGATGAAGAGTGAAGACGAACTCTTTGAATCATCAACGGGTCTTTGCAAAGGTGACTCTCCCAGCATAAGCATCTTTATTGTTAATAGTTGAGGAAGTCCTCAGTGAGGATTAGACAAATTTATGCTCAAGGCAGGACAAAGTTCTATAATCTTCTCAGGAGGTGTTTGTCGAACTATCATCATTTACTCACAGAGACAACACCATCATATAATTTACAGATGGGTTAAAACAATCCTTAAGCCAAACGGAAAGCTTCCTATCATACTATGAATAGCGCTTCAGGAGCAGCAGTCGCACCCAAACAAACATCTGGTGCGAGTGCAACGACCTCAAAAGTTCTTGCATGCGATTCACAGAAATGACCTTTTCTTTTTCACAAATTATTAACAAAAACACAATCATGTGAGCATTTCAGTATCCTTCTTCGTCATAACGCGACGCCTCAAGGGCATAAGCTAATTAAGACATGATCACTGATCAGAAAAAAACCTTCTGCAACATAATTTGACGGATGTAAGCGGCCCATTGGTTTTCCAATTTAACGTAGAAGAGAACCTGAACCATAACTGAAGAGGTATGCATAGATCGTTTTCTAAGGGGTATCAGACGATAGCTTGCAGCGATGTCTGAACTTAGATCAATAAGCATAGGCTCAGGAGCAAGGAGCAACAGATGTTTGGGAGAACCTTGCTCTGTGCAAAGAACACTTCAGCGGTGTAAAACATTAAGAACGTCTGTGGGAAGCTATGGCGACCCGAATATTTGTACATAGATTCGGTAAAGTAAAATCTAGATAGCTAACCAAGTTTTGATGTGATTGGTCAAGCAAGAATGTTAAGACAACCCAGTAAAACCTATTCTATGGCCTTCTACAGAACTAGCCAATTCAACAACCACTCAAAGAAAACAGCTGTCTACAAATTAGTAAAGGAACTCACACGTACCATGCGATAGTTTATAGCCTATTATTACATGTTCCAATAAATTAAGAGAAAGGATTGGACATACCACCATCGAGAAGCAACACCCATCAACATTCAGTCGCTCATAAAAAAGATGAGAAAAAAAAAAACTTGCGGCCTATGTAGAGATGGGAACAGGGAACAGCGACAAAGAGAGAGAGAGAGAGAGAGAGAGAGAGAAAGGAACAGGAGCTGACCTGAATTACCGGAGATTCACCTTGCCGGACAGCGACGCAACAGATTCAGAAACGCGCACGCTGGAGAAGCCCGTCGTCGCAGCAGCAAATGGCCACCGGAAAAGTAAATGAGCGGAGACGCACCGCGCCGAAGGAGAACCGCAGGCCGGAGAACCCTGTTGGCGGAGAACCGCACGCCGTGTTCAGCAGGTGCTATCAAAACTCAAAACTCAAAAGACAGCCGCGTCGGGCAAGCGGCAGCTGCATGCATCGAGGGAACCGGTTTCGCGGTAGGGTAAAATTGTCGGGCCTTCCCCTGCTCTGTGACAATCTTTCCCCGAGATAGGGTGAACTCCTTCAATGCTCACTCCTTTCAGGGGTCGTTACAATTAAAGAAAAAAAAAAAGGAAATTGATAGCTAAACAAGGAAACGTGAAAAAAACAATTAAAACAACCAATTATTACAAATGTTATCAATTTGATCTGAATTTCAATAATCACACGAAATTTTTTTGGATGTTAAGAAAGAAGACCTGTTCAAAATTGGCAACACGTATGAAGCGGTGGCAACTGGCAGCCGATGAACCTTCTCATTCGTTAGAACTGAAGTGTTTCATGTCGAACCCCTCATAAGCATTTTAACAAACACTTAATCCACAACAACAGGAGCCGATGAACCTTCTCATTCGTTAGAACTGAAGTGTTTCATGTCGAACCCCTCATAAGCATTTTAACAAACACTTAATCCACAAGTTGTACATGGATCTATAACATGGAAAACTTAACAAAATGTAAGCAGGAAAAGCAGGTACAGAGACAACCGAAAGTCGTTTCTCTTACAAGCCATTAGGAACACCAATACCAGCAAAACATTATGACAAGAAGGAGCAAATAGGGGCAAACAACCTTAGAGAATGGGGAACGAGAGAGGGAGGGGAATTACTTCAGGCCCTACAATGTCGTAGGCAGGGATGCACAATAAGTCGAGCCAAGTCTGGCTCTAATCGAACTTGCTCGTAAATACTTAACTTGAGTTCAACTCGTTTATACTTAGCTCGGCTCGACTTGACTATATAAATGTGTTATGAATGAGGAATTTTTTGTTGCTAAGTTCTTTTTTAGGAAATATTTGGATGCAGATTTTTTCATTGGATTTTATATTAAATGGTCACTCATACTTGAATTAATTAAAAGAAACCGGTTAAACATGCTAAAAGAAATGAGATAGATGAAGTTACCAATCGATTTAAATGAGCTAAGCGAGTCGAGCCCTAGTTGGATGTTGTATAGTCTAGTCAAGCTCGAGCCTCTTCAATGCGGCTCGAACGAGCTTGAGCTTGTTCTATGGGGCTCGAACGAGGTTGAGTTCCGTGGGGCTCGATCGAGTTTGAGTTTGAGTTCGAGCCAAGTTTGAGCTCAAGCTTTTTTGGGATGCGAACTATTTAGCGCTTTGGTGAGAGCCCAAACACATCTACTTGTTGTTCAACAATTTGTGTTCTCGTATAGCTGCACTAGATTATCCTCATGAAAATATAGAATAGTATGGAATGTATATAGCTGACTAAATAGCACTCGAATCTTTATTATTCTTGCCCAAATCAATTTTTCTTAAACTGTCAAGATTTTTTTCAAGAAACAATTACTTTTATGTGAAAATGCAACTTCGTTTGCATTTCTATAAACATGTTGAAAGTCATGGGTAAGAAAACGTTATCAATAAGTTCATGTCATGCTGACGGGCTGACAGGTTCGTGAAAGTCCGGTCCTCAGTTTAATAACTGTGGGTGTTATTTTTCTAAAATGCAAATGGTGGATGTGATGCACTCTTGTTAATTGGTGTTCCGCTTCTTAACAAGTTACCAAAGCAACCCTGGATCCTGAGAGAAGAAGGAAACAGAAGGAAGGAGGCATGAGCCTATTCTAAGTACCTCTGATATGTAATAAACTATAAGTGACCATTCAAGACATCTTCAACTTTGAAGACTTTGTGTGTGAATTACAACTGACTTAAAATTATAAAAATATTCGCTGGTAAACAAGAAAATAGAAACTTTTTACAAACTTGAGAACACTTGTTGAATCCTGTGCACACAACTTATTTAAAACTTATTTTCTTGCCTACATCATTTCATTTGAAACATTAAAAAAAGTGGAGCTAGCATGAACATTACTCTTTACTTACAACTTATATTTACACAAATATAAATCAGCCGTCTGCCGGGGGATTCCAACTAGTTAGCTTGCTGAAGATCAAATTTTAGGTAGGATGTCAATGGATTAACAAAAAAAAGTAGCCTTATATGAATCTGAAATTGGGTTTCACAATGCGATCCCCTTCCGAATCCATTTTTACACTGATATCTGAATTTGAATTGAATTTGATTGTTTTTCAAAATGTAAGAGCATTCGATATAGATCTTTGTTTAAAATCAAATCCGACTGAATTTGAATCAAAATCAACTCGAATATTTATGTATATCTGAATCTAAATCCAATCGGATGTTGTTTTTTAAATCTGATTCAATCTGATTTCTTAGTCAAATATTATTATTATTTTTTTCTATCTGATTTTTTCAAATGGTTCAACCATTTCATTAACCTACCCCAAAATTTATGGTAGATCCATACAACACTTTTTAATATGTTCCATGAATCTATCCCAGGCTATAGACAATATTCATGAAATAATTACACACAGTTCTGCTTGCCAAACGAACCCTAATTCTTTTTTTCCCCAGTGGATCTTGCCCAAATTTCAACCGATTTTCCACGAGAATTCAAGACTAATATATAATTGAAATTCGGTGAAAGATCCGATGTGATAACATACAAATGTCGTATCTTCTGCTGATTGGTATTTGAATAATGCTGTTTTAAAGTAAGGTCTGAATTTAGATCGGATTGCATAGATTCTGATTAAGTCCAATCAGGCACAGGTTGGATCGTGTTCAAAGCATTGGCGTCCATATTTGCAACCCTTATTTTGAGCCCATGTCCTGTGCATCATCAAAAATACTCTTTAACTACGGACAATAAGAACGTCAATGGATTAGATTCAGACTAGATTTAACATCCGATTAAGAAATTAGATTAGATTTACATTTAAGAAGTGACATCCGATCATATTCGATTGGATTTAAAACAATATCCAATTAGATTCCGATTCAGGTTCGAGAATCAATATTGAACATATCATAATGCAGCTCAAATTTATTTTAGTATTTAAAAGTTGGATATGGATCATATTCAGATTGTGAATCTAAATTCCGATTTGGATATGATATTAGGCTTCTCTTTATTCATATTTTATATTAAACATGTAAACATCTGATCGTTAAAGAGTACATCCTATTAAAATTAGATTCTCCAAAATCCCTACCGGCAATGTAACACGTACGTTTTATCACAACCGTATTCGGTACTCTAATTCTCAAAACTTTGAATATATCACTCATATACTCTAAAAACATATAAAAATGCTAATAAAGATATAAAATAATAGGAAAACAAAGGAGGTGCTAAAACACCAATATCACAACCAAATTGACTTTTGAAAATACGTGTTTATTGCCTAAAGAGGTGTAGCACAACAGGAGAAAGGTGGCGCACATCCAAAGAATCTAAGGTTCGAAGCATGGGGTCGCTGTCACATTCCTATATGTCACTCCTCTAGGTTGTAAACAGTGCTAAATGTGATAATCAAGTTCAAAAATGTACTGTAGGTCCACCCAAACCTTGAAACAAGGCAGAAGTTTGAAAGCATAAGAATATTGCCGTGGAGGTTTTACACTAAAGATGGCTTCTCTCTTTAGTTTCTCCCAAGTATAACTTTACAAAAAACATACGTGTTTGTTAGGATCTTGCCCTCTTATCATCATTGGAAAATGTTCTTGATGACAAACAAAGCCAAGCTGAAAAGAATTAGATATATGCTTAATATATGATAAGTGATTAGTGCATGTAAAGTTTTAAAGGTTCTCAAAACCAAGACAAGACTAGTCTTGGCCAAAGTTGGCAAAGCTTAAAATTGGACAAAAGTGGCATGAAATGCACTTACTGCAAAACACGACTTTGGTCGTGTCAAAGGCTTATGGCTTTTCTCATGTCCACGGTTCACCGTGTTCATACAAGTGTGGTTCAAAAAAAAAAATCAGCAACAAACTGAAAGAATAAATAAATAGTGCATAAAATTCATTAATTAAACAATTTATTTGAATATCTAAAAAATAGTTTAAAACTGAAATGTGATCGAACAAGACAGTGACATAAAATAATAAGCGAACTTTACATGCCTAAACTCACAGAGCTAAGATTCTATAAACTAAGCCATTTGGAACGATCAACGACCAAGAAAGCAAAACAAATAGCATAATCAAGTTTGAGAACATTTTCAGCGACCAAACAAATTTTCTACTAGCAGCGAGCTGTACACGTTCTGCTCAGACTCTTGCGCCATATACTACACCATTAAACCTATCCAAGAGCACAAACTCAGCAGCCTGAAACTCTGAATCGGTACAAGGGATCTTCAGTAATCCAATATTCGATCTGCTGATGGAGGAAAGTACTGTTTCCAGATGGAACCAAAACCTGAAAACTGAATAGCTTGGTCATCTCTATCATGTCCAGTGCATTCCTTCTTCAGCCCATCAAATCGAAGAATTTTGGCCGCATTGCTCTTCTCCAGATCTTCAATCTTCCAAACATCAGGAAGTTTGACATATTTATCATAAAAAGCCACAGAGATTGCCGGATTAGTGTGCTCTATCCTGAACATAATTAGAAAAACAGACAAATCCATAAAGCAAAAATAGGCACTGAAATTGAGGATGAGCCGCATAAAACATCACAGATTAGAGTAGCTTAATCCATCAGTTTCAGGAAGATCAAGATTCACGATGAGAAAAATGCAGATCCACACTAAAGGATGGTAATTGGTAACTGAAAAAATTAAATAAGATGTGTCATGTGCAGCCTCACGGTGGTCAATATTCCAAAGGAAAATTTTCAAGATATGACCAACTAAGTTGGGGATGGAAAAGAACCAAATTTAAACGTTATTGAAAACACACCAAAACTTTCACAAGAAATTTACCACTCCACCTCCGAACCCAACGAACACAACTAAATTTCTGAATAATTTCCAAATGCAGGCTAAGCTTTGTAAACCCTTTAAGAACCACATAAAAAGTTTTTGTAATATTAGAAAGATGCACTATTTTTTTCATCCTAGTTCAAAAGGTGCATCTAACTAATTTAGATATCGCCAGAGATGCCTATCTAATTGGGATATGGTCAAATGCACTGTATGAGTCGTATGGCTAAGGGCATTGATGGGAGAATCATAACCAAACAAACAATTAGCTTGCAGAGGAAAATAACTTATGGTTATTTAAGTCGTCCCAACTATTAATCAAACTTGCTTTACATAAAAAAAACACCATCCCAACAATTAGGATATAATTCATTTTTCATGTTCTCTGTTTATATACAAGTTCTTGAAACATGGAACAACAAGAGCACATGCAATATTTCCATGCATCTGTATGTTCATTATCAAAACTGTACCAACACACAGAGATGGCATTATTCCAGGCCATCCTTGCATGTAGATGAGCCACTGCATACATGTGTACATGTGTTTGCGTGTGTCTTTGATGGTCCAGTAAACATAATAAGCAGCCGAAAAAATAAAAGAAGCTTTCTGAGGGAAAAACCTGGATTTTCTGTTGCTGAAAACCTTGTCCCACCACAAAATGGATTCCAAAATGTCATTTTCCAGCCCATCTGAATTTATTAGAAGCACACCAGTATTGAGTACACATGCATTTTTTTCATAAGGCAGACTAGACACCCAAGGCTTTTCAGCTAATCTTTGCATAGCCTCCAGAACTTCAAAATTAACAAGGCTACTTAATGTAATGCTGCATTCCTCAATAGCAGCAATTGCATGCTTAGTTAGGTCAATGCCAAGAAGCTCTTCCACGCTGCCCTGTACATAAAATAAGAAACTGGGTCAATAAATTCGAGGGGCTTCCCAGCCAAGGGATAAATTTTTAAATGCCAAATTCCAAATGCAAAAGATTTGCTTGTTTAATTTCCTCCTATGACCCTCATGCTCCAGAAAATATCAAGTGAGAGCCTGCCATAACTTGGCCCAGGTAATGCAATTCAGTCTTCATACTCTTCCACATGGTACTGCAGGAAGTTCACCAAGTCAAAGGTTGACAAGTACTTCTACTTGCTAAAGGTTATTATGAGAATTTAAAGAAAAAGTAAATGATTCGCATCCATGCAAGCAACTGCATTGGCCTGATGTTTTTTCCTTTTTGATAGCTGCAATTAAATGTTGGACCAACATCAGGACAAACATGAAATATGGGGCCTTCTTCCAAATTATGGCAAAATACATCCTCAAATCAAACTTTTCTGAGACTAGAGTCTATAGACAAGCAATAACCATGAATGCAGAAACATTTCTAGGGAACCAATTGTGCAGCCTGTAAGAATTTGGATTTAAGCAACAGTACTGACACCAGCAGACAAGAGGCTTCATCATAACATAGATTTCAGAAGATTGAACTATATAACACAAATATCAAAAGACATATATCCTCCATAGCTGAACCAGAAAAACCTAAAAAATTATGGACCAGCATGTTAAAATTTTCAACTCCAGTCAAAATGCATGTGATTGAAAATATTCAAATATATGCACAACACAAAGTGCGTGGGGAAAGGATACAAAAGGAGCAACCTTGGATTGGAAATAAAAAAAGCATAAATAATTTGGTTCAGTATGCACAAGGAAGAAAAAAGAAAACCTTGATGATTACGTCGCCTGGAACATACATGAATCTCTTCAGATGCGGGTACACTTTTGGAATCACAAAAGGTGCTATTTCATGAAGGGAAGTCCAGCTACCTTTGGCATCAGTAGTAGTAGTACCCAATTTCTCAATGACTTCCTTATGTCTATTTAAGAAGACAAGCCATCAATAATGCAGATATAACCTGGTAATTGGTATTTGGATTATTTGCCCAATAGACTATCATACCCAAGTATTTCAATGTCAGAATGTGGAAACAAAAGTTTCAGCTTGTAGTAAGTCGGTTTTTCTTCCTCCTTATCTGGTATGAAGAAATGGAAATAAAGATTTTCCATCATCCTGAAACAAAATTGAATAAAAATTGAGAACAGGAAGACAATGAAAAATGATGAGTAGCAGGCGCTAGTGGGAGAAATGGAAGCCACTCCATCTAGCTATACAGGATATATCAAGTTCTGTACATGCTCTGTATGGATAAATATGCAGAGGAATAATACTAGAGGAAGATTCAGGACAAGCATATATCAGCCTTACAAAGCAAATGAATAACCCATCTACATTTGCATTTTATGCAATCATCAGTAAAAGTAGCATATCTAGTACGAGAAACTAACTACTATTCAGTCCAGTCCAGACCACCTGCTGCAAAGCAAACCTAGGCTCAGCAAAGGTGGTATAAATGATACATATGTTGATGCCTAACCCTGCAGATAGCAAAATAAGTCAAAGCATGGAGGAAGTAGCAATGCCCGTCGTCTCTCGCAGAGTAGTTGGGAGCCCCGTCGTTCTCGCCTGACGATGGGAGGAAGACGCGGCTGAGTCTCCACTTCCTCCGGTCGAAAATAGGGGAACTCCGGCGGAGGGTTTTGACGCTGGATTTGGAACGTCTGCCGGCAACGGAGCTCCAGCGGAAACCCTTTCCAATGATGTGCATTCCTGATTCCACGTTACGCCCAATGCCCTGTCGTCTCTCGCAGAGTAGTTGGGAGCCCCGTTTGCAGCAGGTAACGCCTGGAAGTTCTCCGTTTTACTCTGTGAGTACTGCAAAAACAAACATAGCATTCCTTTGATCTCATCCTTGAACTCATTGAGCCTTTCGTCCATTCTCCTAGTTGCAGTAGCAAGGTCTCGCCTGATGTGGGCAATCTCAAATCCGTGCTTTGCCACAGTTTCCTGTAAGTTTTCTTGACTTTCCCTTTCAGACCACACGATTTCTGTTTGATCGTTCTCATTTACATTCGATGCAGACTCTGTATTTTTTTTTTTCTGCAGCAGAGTCGTTCGCCTTTTCTTTTTCTTTATCTCTTGCTTCTTTTGTAGCAGTCATGTGCACGGTAGGAACGGAGCCTTGCTCTGATACCAAACTGATGCAGCACTGCTTGCAAAACAGACTTTGCAACGCCAACTTGCAGAAGACAACAAACTTTCTAAACTAACTAGTTACACTAGGCGACAAGAAGAAAGTAGAAGATGGAAGCAACACAAAACGAAAATAAAGCTTTTCTTCATTCGACATCAAGTGTATACAAAATAACTTTGCCGCCCATTTATATGGACGAGAATAGCAACAGGTCCGGTCCTGAACAAGTGCTCGAATCCAAACAGACCCACTTAGATACAAATGAATATACTAACAAAATGGATAACAAAATAACATATGTAAATCAAAGTTACATTTCAACCCTTGGTCCGCCTCGAGTATCTACGCAGAGGCACCTCCTCTCGTGTAAGCTCTAGGTCCATAGGGGATCCCACGGTTGAAAGCTCATGGACTGCACTGATGCCCGAAGGTGGAACCTGAGGCGAGGAAGTGGACCCAGGAGAGTGACGGGTCTGGTCCTGCCCTGCATTAGGTTGGCTGGATGGAAGGCTCAGATCTTGTCCTACGCAGGCCGGCTATGCCTTATTCGGTATGTGTTGATAACTTTGCTTTACTATTGGATGATGGCCTTTAGATTGCCTAATGTCGTATTAAGGAGAATCAAACAAACTTGTATTAAGTTCTTGTAGAATGAGGAAGGAGGTTCTAGACACATGCATCTAATTAAATGGAAGAGACTGTGACTTCCTCTAGGAGAAGAAGGTTGGAGGAAGTGAACAGAGCGATGGTCCCTAGCAGGTGTAGTCGTCCTTTGACTAGTGGGGATCCTTGGGCTAACATGTTTAGGGCCCGTTCGATGGCCACTGCTGCCTCCCTTGGTCACCTCCCTCCTGCCTGCACACGACGCCCTCTCATCCTCCTGCTCCCCTCGTCGTCTCCCTCACCCTCTCACTCTCCTGTTCCCCTCATCGGAGGACATTGATTGGAGATACCATGGCGTCGGAGGATGAGGGCAGCTGCGTCATCATCGAGAGCAAGGCCATCGCCGGCACCATCCGCAGCGAAATTGCCAAGGATGTGCAAGACCTCTCCCAGAAATACAACAAAGTAAGGAACATTCATCTTCACCTTACTTCCTTCTCACTTCTTTAGTTGGCCCAAGGACATTAGATTCTGTCTTTGCATTGCCGACCATCTTTGATTTGGCGTTCTGTTGACCTACTAAATAATAGATTTATTTTTGATTGAGTATGCGATTCAGATGCTTGTGGAATTCGAAGGCAAAGCACTGAAATCACCCTTGTTTACTGCTCTGAAACATTATTTTTGGCATAAGGTGGCACAGTTGTCGATGATTTAATCTAGATGCAATTTGTTTTTTTGAGGAGTTTGTAGGTGAAAAATTGCAAAAGAGGTGGCATTCATTTGTTGGATTCGGACCAGTACTACTAGGGATGATTTTTGTCACACCGTCCAGTACCACCCACAAAATGGAGAACAGTTAAAGGGCAGTGAAGCAGAGGTTGGAATTTTTGTTACTGTTGAAAGCCTGTTATATTGGTTATAAATAAAGTCCAGCGCCAAGATTTTGGTTCTCATTCGTGTTGCTATGCAACTCGGTGATTTGTTTTGGGATGATTTATGAAGAAATCCATAATTTTTATGGTATTATGGGTTGTACAGTCCATTTTCTGATTACTGGTTTTGGCTTGGAGTCTTGTTGTGTAAGAGACTAGAGCTGTATTTTCCTTCCGATTGGGAATATTCTTAGATGGGGTATTTTAGATACTGTGGTTTTGAATCTTTGATCAGCATCTGTGTTTGGGTTTGCTTAAGTACATTGATGTTTGATGTTATGTCGATGAACAAACCGAATCAGTATCTTGGTTGTTAGTTTGTGATCATACGAGTCACTTAAAAGTCTGATTTTGCTTCATTTGGGAAATCATACCTGTTTTGACCTATGTCAGAGAGAAAAAGATTTGTCCAGCGAGCTGAAAGTGAAGATCGATGACCTGAAAGACAAAATCGAATCCCTTAGGAACCAGAAGTTTGAGCTGAAAAATCTGTTCAGCACTTGCTATGCCCTTATGTTTGTTGATACAAAAATCTGTTGGTTCATAGGAAAATCTGAACATTTGTTATGTTCTGTTAGCATAAATATGTTCTGTCTAACTGTTTTTGAATTCGGGTAGCATTCTTCATTTAGAAAGTAAACTGAAAACTTAATGCAAGTAAAACTTATCATATTTTGTTGATCACTATTACCACATGTGATGTTTAAATTTTACCACATGCATCTATGCTTTTGTTTGTCACTGTTGTTTATGTGCTAGATCAATTTTTCTCTTCTTCTAGAAAATCTGGAAATATGTTCCTTATATCAAACTAAGAAATACATTTCTGAAAATCTAGAAATATATTTCTTTATCATCAAACACAGAAATATATTTCTGAAAATATATTTCTCAGTCATCACACACACATCAAAATGAGAATCGGAAAGATTTTTCTCATTCCATTTTTTCAGAAAATATATTTCCAGAAATATATTTCCAATTCGAGATTTCCAAGCCATCAAACGGGCCCTTAAGGAAAAATATTTGATCTCTCATAGTCTTTTGGACACTCAAAAGATCACCTAATCAAAGTTGGGGCTGGAAATGATTGCAGTGGGGATGGAGCTGGATTGGAAACAAAATGAGTGGAAAGTAGGAAATGGAGAACAGATCAGGTTTTAGACTAACCAATGCCTAGGGCAAGTCTTCATCCATAGAGTTGATGAGAATGGATATGCCATAATTTGTAGTGATGTTAAAAACAGTATTCAAGAGCAACTTTGCGTTAACCAGGAAAGTCCGTCCTTTGCTATTGCTACGCAACTTGGAGTGTCCATTGCTAATATTAGGTTATGTGATGCCGAGGACACCGGTTTGGAGTGATGGTGGCAAGGAGAGCTTCAAGGCAAGAGAGATTATCAACAAGTGTAGAGTTCATGCTCCAGGGGGCTAAAGAATGGTGGCGGAAGAAACTTTGGACTAGCCAAGCCCCATCCAAGAGTTGTTGGCATTCCCTAAATCGTTTGTGAAGGTAGGATCCCCACCCTTGGCAGGATCCAGAAGGCTGGGGTTTAGCTGCTGAGAAGACGAATGCATGTCTTTGTAACATGTAAGTTAGCAAAGGAAGTTTGGAGGTATATAGATGCAAAGTTTGGTAGAGTTAAATTGCCCCAAGGTGAGATTATATATGAGTTTAAGAGATGGATGCAAGCAAAGATCTTGGTGAAGTGGAGGTGTCAATGCTGGAGGATGTCCTTCTTAATTGTCTGTTGGAGTATGTGGCGTCTTATGAACAGATGCTTCCATGACAGTATAGAAACCCCGGTAAGCAGGTTCAAAAGAGAGGTTTGGAGGAGCTGCTGGATAGCTTTTCCTCTGTCAAGTGACCTCCTGAGACAGAAATTAAACTTAGAATTTGGATAGAAACTGGGTTTTACTGTGAAGACACCATCAATTCGGCTAGAAATGGCTGATTAATCAACATTTTTAGAGTCAATACCAGGCATGGACTGAAAATTGCAGGCTTGAGCAATGTGGGTAATGGGCAACTGGGTTGTGTGGTGATTGTCAAGGATCATGGAAGGATTCACGAAGGAGAAATGAAAGTTTTGGAGTGCATTCTTAGATTCCATAAGGAATATCATGGTGACTATCTATTATTTCCCGTATCAAAAATTGGATGAGGAAAATTAGACAGGGTTGGAAGGGCGACGGCTAAATGCAGGTTGGAGCAGGTGTTTTGATCAAGTTCACGTGAGAATTTCTATGGAGCAGGGTCTTGGTACAGTTGACATAAGCCGACTGATTATGGATCATGACAATAACCTTCACGACTATTTTGCTGACTTGAATATGTAAATACATAGCTTGTAGGCTATGTTCTGTAACAATTTTTTTGGTGAAGGGTTGGGCAAATCCTTTGTGCTTATTGTTAAATGTCTTTTTCTGGTCTTCCCTTGTATATAACCATCTTGTTGAAATAAAGGCAGGGGGCCTAAACCCCAAGCAAGCTGTTTACTTCAACTAAGTTAAGTCATACATAAAAATCAGCATTCTCTGTCAGAAGGGTCAAAATTTACATAATATCCTTTGTAAAATTTTTTGGGCTTATAAATGTAAGTTTACACAAATAAATGAATGCATGCATACTGGTGTCTATGTCTGTTTCGTCTGCATATATGCCTACACAATATATGATCCTCTGTTAGAGGAATCACAAAAGAGATGGTCATATTACTTATATCCTCCACAACCGGACGCTTTAAATAGCTTGCATACTATATAACTGAAACCAAGCCGCTAGCAGATATATAAACTACTCATTCATTAGAACTTAGAGCTCATGTTATCGAAATTACTTTTTGTCATACACAATAAGAATGTCTATACCTCGAGCTTGAAATTGTGGAATTGATCAGAACCACAAGTGGCCGAAGATCCAAGCAGTCGATCCACGAAACTATATGCATGTCAAGCACTGAGGTTGAACTTGGTTGTTTTAAGTTATCAGGATGCTCCATCTTGCCGCGCTGCAATGTCAGTGTCTCCCCTTGTCAAATAGCTCCCATAAAATACATTTCGGTTTAGAAAAAATTGCATATTACAAGTACTTCTGTAAAAGAGGAAGTCATTATTATCAGCCCGCAATGAGCATACCCACTGCACAACCGCGCGTGATTACTATCCTCCAAAACAATCCCAATTCGCACATCTCAAATTCATTAACCGTGTCTTGAAGCCGTCGTTCCAATGGCCATTCCCAAATCATAAAAGTTAGGTAAAAAACGTGAAGTACGACTTAACTTAAGCAGGAAGAATCGAGACACTGTCGTTCACCTGTTGCAGCTACCAAAGCTCTAGGTACTTGCTGCGCTAGAAACAAACCAAAAATTAAAACCTGAAATTCTGCAGGCTGCTGATTTTGCATGCATCAGTCTAGGCCTCACCTTAGGCACTCACCGCCCATAATTTAAACTAATGCGGTTCGAAACACAAGAAACCCAATTTTAATGAGACAAAGGTCCTTATTTTCATCCTCACAGCAGGATCCCCAACCAATGGATCCACCAAAAAAGGTTGCGGAAGCTTTTGGCCGTTGAATTTTCCTTTTTGAAGGGAAAGGAAAAATTCTAAACCCTAAACGAAAGCGAACGAGCAAGAGAAAAGTACACTAGTACAGAAAACTGGCGACAGCACTGGAGTCCGCCAGAGAAGAAAATCAGATAGAAGAGAACAAACAAGAGGACTTACGGCGTCGAACGGAATCCAACGACGGAGCGGATCAGAAGGATTTCGGTAATGTGTGGGCTGCATGAACTGCAGAGAGACGAGGAAGAGGATGGCGAAGAAGGCACAGATGGTGAGGCACAGGCGGGCCTTGGGCGGCGGGTCGATGTCGCCATGAATCGGTGGGCGTTCAGTCGACGGCGGAGGAGAGGAAGAAGGCGGCGACGGGAAACCGATTCTCCTCCTGGTAATCCCGATACGGGATGTATCGCCTCCCGGCTGAGACATCGGCGCACGCCGTCGTCACCCTCGGTCGTCCCTCGTCTTCTCACCGCTCGCCAATTCCTATGGAGACCCAAATATCGACGTGATAAATTGATGTACGAATTGGATATTGGCATTTAAACTTGCAGCATGCCGAATTGTTTGTTTCCCATTTCTTATTATTTTTAAAACAAAAAACAGTTTGAATATGTTAGACTCATAATTTTTTCACATATTCGTCGGATGTTGCCCGCACGGTCCAAAAATTATAATTTATCATTAAAACACTATAAATTGTTGTTAAAAATATAATAAACTGGAGCTATACTACGAGACGTTCCTAATGCATATTTAGCTAAAGAATTTTAATGATGGTTTCTAATTTTTGGTGGTAGGCTATTTGTGAGTTTCATATAATTTATATCTTTTTTTAAGGGGTTATTTAACATTAGGAACATTCTGTGAGTGTTTCATGAATTTACTTTAAAATTAGTTTAGATTCAAAAACACATAAACAAGTATTTCATGAGTAAGGTTGTTTTTGATACCAAGCAGCCCCTTAAGTTCATATATTATAATGATTTTTGAAGTCAATATTCAACAACTAACTGCTGTATTTGATTGATTCAAATTATTTGGCTCGACAGTATTGGATCAGTTGTTATGAAAACCAAAGCCAATCCATATATGAACCAAACCAGTTTTTTTCTTTTTTCAAAAAGCGTGATTTAGCACAGTTTTATGGGTTTCAACTTAGAAACATATGTGAGAGAGAAAGAGAGAGCTGAATAAAATTTTATTAAAAGAAAGCACATCTAAGAGAGTTGAATGAGAAAATACCAAAAATTTAATAAGCAAAAGTATGAAAGTGAAAGTAAAAAATCAGAGTTAATTTTGCGATACACCTGAAGAACTGCTTGAAACTTTAAATGAACAAAATGCAACAGACAATGAAAATCATAGGTAATGCCACGAAAGAAAACATCATTACATATAGTCCGAATAGTCCATATAAGAGGAAGGAGAGTTGATAGATTTTCTAAAAGCTGCAAAAAAAAATTTCTTAAAAAAATAGACTAGCTTCATAGAAAGTCTCTCTCTCTCTCTCTCTCTCTCTCTCTCTCTCTCTTAAGTTGAGTACCCATTTTTTAGGAGACTTTTCCGCTAACATAGGAAAACATGTTCCCACATTTTATTAGAGGAGGATTTTGGTAATTTATGGGAGGAACTTTTTTGGATTCCACTTCTACTCTTATAGAAGGAGAGTCTTCCATTTAAACCAGTAAAAAAAAAAATATTTTAGTCATTTCTAGCTCATAACACATGGCCCTTGTTAGGACATAACATATGACATGATCCAGCCCATTTTAATTATATTAGCTCCTCAGGAATTATTGGAATGAACACTCATATGCAGCATATATTTATTTTTAGTTGCAAGATAGAGAGAGCCATAGAGATTATTAAAGTAATTTATCATTTTTAGTTGTATTGAAAGTCGGTTCATATTTGGACTTGAAAATTTTAAACTGGATCCAAAACATGATAGTTAGCGGGTAAGACATTCCTTTTACATGTAACTGGATTGAGTCTTTATAATGGTCCAAAGAGGCAGAAGGGTACAATGAATCTATGTTGATGTATTGCTAAAGCTCAAGGTAGCAATTTCTTAAATTTTAGCTTCTGATGAATTTGAAACAAAGCCTTAATGCAACCCACATCAAGTGGTGAAACTGCAAAAGTTTTAGAGGAAGAACCAATGGATTGGAAGAATGCATATTGTTATTCTTCTGGAGCACTTGCGAAGATTGCTATGTAAGACCTAATGGAGCTAATGCTACCAAGATTATATTGATCTCTAAAATCTAACAAGAACACCAATTGAAAGTTTTTATAATGCAAGTTATAAATTTATAGGAATATTGCGATAGTATTGAACAAGTTGAGAGATACTTTTCATTTTTTAGATGGTACCCTTTTCAGAAGAGAGGTTTATGCAAGAAAAAATATATATCCTCATTACTCATAAATTGGTCTAGGGGAGCGGGATAAATACCCCACCACCCAAGTAAGAGCCCACCCGGCCCCCTTTTTCCACAATTGGCAAACCCGTGACTCGGACTCGGATTGGAAGATGACCGGGTCACTGCGTCAGTGAGTTGGTACATCGACTCAATGAGTTGACTCGTCGACTCGATCGAGTACTCAAATAACGAAGATGTAAATCATAGCAGCTGAATCAAACGAGTCAAGGCCGAAAACAGGGGCGAGCCGGGCCAACCTTGACTCATGGCTGGATTTGTTGGCGATCCGAGCTGACTCAGGCAATTGCTGAGTCAACTCAGACAGTTTGCCAACTATGCCTTTTTCCCCTTGTCACCATGGTTCAACATCATATCAATTGGTGCTCGGTATGGAGTCCTCAATGCATAGTAACACATATGTACGTAGGTTTCACCCCATTAATACAAGCGAGGTTGATGCCCTTACTACTTGAACTAGTGACTGGTGCATGCTTGCCAGTGGCCTCAGATGGTGCACCAATCCTCTTCGAATCCATAAAAAAATTCATAACATCAAATAAGAAAAAAAAAACATATTTTATGTTCAAGGGTGGTCATGCAATGACTTACATAATGAATACAAATTTAGAATAATGAAAACAAACACCAAAAAAGTGTAGTTTTGACTACTCATCACTAAGAATAAACATGGCTATTAGCATTTTTCCCATACTTCTATTTCAGGCACAAAAACACTTCCTCAAGCAAAAATGACCCTAAAAACTTAGATTTCTTTAAGATGAAGATCCATGCAAAGGGAACTTACCTCTCTGGCTTCTTGGTGAGAAAGAGGAGAATATCAAATCTATTTGTTAGACAATGGAAGCACAAATTCAATATGATATCATGTTTCTAAAAATTTTGGAGAATTATACAAGTCAAGGGAAATCTCAATGAAGTAGTGGAAGCATAGAGATAACCATTTCTATTTTTAGGATAATTGATATGGAATGGAGTGCTTGGGAGGATTGGATGAGGTGATAATGACGTTTGTTTAAGAGATCTTCTTTACAACATGTCATACTTTTTGTTTCCTCATACTACAGACCTCCAAAGGTGTAAAAAAAAATTGAGACACAAAAAAAAAGACCAACATACATGATAACAATGAAAAGTGGTAGAACTTTGCTTTTGCAATTCTTGGAGTACATGAAGATCTTAAGAAATGAAGGAGGGAACAATGTATGTCCCATAAAGTGGAGGAAAAGGATTGCTTAGTACCAAATCTAGTGCAACACAATGTCATTCTATATTGAGTGTTTGAATGGTACTATAATTGTGGATATAATTATCAAATGAAGACTACTGCCTAACAACTTCAAGATTGAAAAAAAAAATTATGTTTAAAGTAATATAACAGATAAGTTTTTCTCAAAGGCTTATTCAAATGCTTTTTCTCAATTTGTCCACCACCAACCAAGATCCCATTTAAGAACTAGAAGACATTATAAATCAGACCTAAATTATACCCAAAAAAGGTAGCACTAGCCTTGAGTTTCCAGGTTGTAAGTTTCAATCAAATACTAGCTCAAATTTAAAATGTAAACAAGTAATTTTGGCCAATTCGCTATAGAATATACATAGAACTTCCCATGCCCACATTGGATCTGGTTTGTTGTTAGTACTCATATTGGTTTTCAAATGGATCAAGTGTCATCAATATATGCTAAACCTCTAAAAACCTTTGCAGATGCATATAATTCTCATGTTTTCCAACATTTTGATGTTAATTTTGCACTTTAAAACTCTTGATCTCATAGCTACATAACATAAGAACTGTCCATAAATAAATTGAAAGACTACTTTAAAAAAATATTTCTAAAAATGGGTCATATGTTCAAAGTAAAAAACATATAACTTATTATGAGTTAATCCAAAGCAGGTTATATGTGTGTTAGGCTATATGTCAGTCAAGTATTGCAGCTGCTATTATATTATTTCCATCTGTTTGTGCAACTTGAAGGTGTCTTCATTGCTTCTATACGTACCTTAAACAACTATTAAAAGGTTGTTATGTTCTGGTCATATAAAAATACCGGTCATATCAAAATACATTGCAATAAAATGTAAC